>NC_061122.1:232887554-232995803 GCF_002878395.1 Capsicum annuum | reverse complement strand
TTAATGTGTAGTAGAATTATGCTTCTGCCGTTAATATTAATGGATATAACGATTTAGATTGGCAAACTATAGCTTTAAAAGGTTTAGTTTGCCTTTGGACATTAATAACAACATTAATTATCAGAGAAATAATGTGAACTCCATTAACTATCAAAGTGGATCAAAGCATAAACTAGGCATAAGTTGGAATGTCATTCATGATGCCGTATGATTACCCATCATCCCAAAGTAATACAAATCCTATATGGAGCCTCTATTACCCTACAAATGAAATAATTAAGTTGCGAGGTTAGCCATGGTAGTACAAAAATATAGAACTAAAATTTAGAGTTAAGTTAAATTGAATTTCTTATTACGAATCTGTTTACTTTTCCCTGTTTTCTATTACTTGTGGGTGTCGTATTTATGTTATGCCATCTTGTTCCATGCTTTACTATGAATTTGTTTAGTATTCCGTGTCTCTAGCCGGGGGTCTATCGGAAACAGCCTTTCTACTTCTTTAGAGGTAGAGGTATGGACTGCGTACATCTTACCCTCCCCAGACCTCACTATGTGGGAATACACTGGGTTTGTTGTTGTTGTAATTATATACATATATATATATATATTTGTGTGTGTGATAGGGATATTTTTGTCATAAAAAAATAATTTTTTGCTTCTGCTTCTACTTATTTTTAAAAGCACTTTTGCAAGTTTACCAAACACTCTTCTTTTTTAAAAAAGTGTTTTTTTCTCAAAATAAGTGCTTATTTTGAGAAATAACCAATCCCAAACAGGCTATTAATGTATGTACTAGATGTGTTCTTTGTGAAGACCACCAGTAAAGATGTCAATCATCTTTTTTGAATTGCAACTTCGCTTCACAACTTTCCAATCATCTCTCAAATATTGCCAGGTCAGCTGGACAATTCCACAATTAACAACAACAAACCCAGTATATAGTGGGGTCTGGGGAGGGTAAAATGTACGCAGTCCTTACCACTACCCCGAGGGAGTAGAGAGGTTGTTTCCGATAGACCCCCGGCTCAAGACGAAGGACCGTAGACCAAAAGGCGAGCAAAATGATAAAATAACAGAGAAGCATCATCCACAAAAAAGAAGTGCAATTACCCAACCAAAGACCCCCCTCCCCCAAATCTAGAACTACCAACCAAGCTACGCCTAACCCTCCTACTTACAGACTACGACTCGACCACAATTAACAATATAATTATTACAATGTTGGCACAGAAACCAAGGGAAACAGCATGAAGGTATGGAACTCCATCCCAACAGCAATCCGGTGGTCCATATGGAAGAAAAAAATACAACAATTGAGAACAAAAAAAAAATTGTATAAGGCGGGGGCATGGGGTTATAGTCTTGGTACTTTATGTTTCGGAATCAAATGATCCCTCGATCCAAGTCCTAAGATAAATACAAATGTATTACTTTGTTAGTTTGGGTGCAATATGGCCATATTAATGATATAGAGCCTTAGCTGATTCTTTGATTGGGTTAACTGGAGCTGAGCTTAGATAAAGCGATAGGCAGAAGACAGAGAATCAATCTGTCTTTATAGACTGACTTTCCTCACATCAAGTTCCGGTTCTCTTCCTTCATGAAGAAACGAAAGACTTGTTATCGATGAAGAAGATCTTTATACTAGTCATCCTAAGAAAGAAGTTTTCACTCGGTACAACTATTCTAAGCTAGCATAGAGGAACAATTCTTCTTATTCTAAGATGCATGCGGTAGAACCTCATCAGGAATATAAGATTTTAATGAGGCTGATCTTGAGAAGAGAAAATTATAATGAAAAAAGAAACCATAGCTAAAATAAAGCAGCATCACTTAAAAGCAAGCAATGTATAGCTTACCTTCTAGATTGTCGAGGATATAACTCATTGGGATCAGGTGGCTCTTGTAAGCAAGCAACAGGACCCACTTCAATACAATCAGAATAAGCAAATTTATATGCCCTCCGTACGTACTCATCAACATCTAAGCCGTTCCCTGCCAGGATTGGTAGAAAGAGAATTAAGAAGGGAGTAAAAACAAGAAGGAGAACAAGAGTGACGATTCCCGTAAAGATTTGAATAGACCCCTGAATAGGAAACAATAACCAACAAATTTCCCTAAATATTTGTCCTACTTTGAGCCAAAAAATAAAGCAAAGATGCTCACAAGAAGCTGCTGATCAATCTTCAAAAAACACATATAGAGTTCATGAGACATCATAACATACCATTGAAGACCATCCTGCAAATAAATAGCATATTGATTGCAAGGGAGATTGCCGATACACCAAAGAAGAACCCTGATGGTGAGTATCTTTCAGATGCCCTAACACCAGCTGTGACATACACAGCACAAAGTTCATATGCACAAAGCAATCCAACAGCTAGTAGAAGGAGAACAGCTACAGCCCCTGCAGAACACATAACATGATGATTCAATTGTGAAGTGAAGGGACTGAAAGAACACAAAACAAAGTGGATATCTTTCTCGCATAATTAAAATTTATTTTCTATTTAAATTTCCACCCACCAATTGTTAAAAACCGAATCACCCAATTATAAAAACCCATCTAACCCAACTTCCCACTGCGTCACTTTTCCCAGGAGATTATATGAATGTTATTTTCCCAAAAATGGTGATTATGCTCGACTAATTAAAGTACCAAAAAAAGTCTTCAGATTAATGCATGCACACAACTTGAAGTTTTTTTTTTTTTGGTTTCTTTCTTTAATAACGAGATGCTGCTGCCATGACCAACGCTGCAATGGCTGTTCCATCACTTTATAAATCATTTAGTTCCCATAATTTTCGTATAAAAATTTGCCCACAACCTTTATGCTCTGTCCCATCACCATGTTCTTTCATATTTCCTCGGCTTCTTCTTCCTCTGTTTTCTCTGTTTTCTGAAAACATTCGATGCATCTAATCGATGGATTTTCCATCCCTTAAAGTTAATCAATCATTTTATTTCCTTCAATTCTTTACTTGCTAGTTTACAATTATTGACCTTCACTTCGTTATTAGCTTCCTGTAGCAGTCTCTCGCAAACATAATCTCCTGGGAATAGTGATGCAGTGGGAAGGATTTAGGAGATGGGTTTTTACAATTGGGTGGGTCGAGTAGAAATTTAAATAGAAAATAATATTTTAATTATGCTAAAAATAAATGCATAGGCACCACATAAGATAATGAAAGTGGTGAGATAGGACTTAGCAGCCAAAGGGAAATATGTGACCAAATTTGGATGGCAAGGGCAAATATATCAAAAAAGTATGACGAAGGTCTTCTTTCGATAATTAAGAGCCGAATGAGAACTTCCCTTATGGAAGGAATGAACAAATATGAACCTTTTCTGAGAGTACAGGGGCAAATATGACCTTTTTCGTTTATCTAGTAGTCCTAATGGTTTCTTATTTTACTATGTTCGGATTGCACACACCTCAAAACTGGTCATCTAGTTCACCAGGCAGCACCTTCAGCCCGCATGTAGAAGTTTGCAAGATAATTCTGCCTCGTGCTCACCAAGGATGGAGTAGATAGGTTCATATCAAATGTTGCAGTTGACCTCTAGGCTGATATTCTGATTCCTCACCCACTAGACCAACCCAAACACATCATTACATTACAACCTTTCTTGAACAAAACTTGTTTTATAAGCTCTCACAACTGTATCCTTGGGTTTTAAAAAAAAATAGACTTGTATATTGATATGGTAAGATGTGTTTAGACTTTATAGGACTCTCTCAAAGATTCCTACATGCATAGATGATTGGGTGTTAATTCGTGGAAAACCATGTCTTCTTTTAAGGTTTTCTACTTCTTTGGTATACTTCTTGCCGCTCTTTGATGAAATTTATCACTTTATTAAAATGAATGACCCTATTAACAATTTACTTGACTTGTTCACATTCAAAAATATAACCTCATCTTTTCTTAAGACTATGGTGTCCGGACCACTTTGCTGCTTGCACGCTCCTTGATAAGTATGTGCTACTTCTCCCCCGTATAGGTACTGGGAAACTCTATCCACCAAAACTTGGACAAGATGGGAAGAAATCAACTAGTTTTATGCCTCCGCTAGATTTGAACCGAACACTTCATGGTTTTCAACAAACTTTATTGACCACTTGGGTGCTATTGCCACATCTTTTCATCTATTATTTTCTTTTTTTTGAAATTGATAATGTTGTATTCCATAATGCTGGAGACCTCCAAAAAGGGATCCCAAAGAATAGCAAATCTAATTACAAGGATCCTAGCATATCTACTAGTTGTTCTACCTCCTCTATACCTTCCTCTTTACACCAAAAATACAAACATATGATACATTTCCCCTTTACTCCCTGTACAGAACATCTTCTTATCTTTTGTTATTTGAGATATATATTTGTTTATATTTTGGAATGTGGGTGTGGCTTCGGTGGAGGACAAGTAGCGAGAAGTGAGGTTGAGATGGTTTGGGCATGTGATGAGGATTCGTAGGTGTGAGAGGTTAGCTTTGGATGGTTTCAGGACAGGTAGAGGTAGGCCGAAGAAATACTGAAGGGAGGTGATTAGACGTGATATGGATCAGTTACAGCTTACTTAGGACATGACCCTAGATAGGAAGTTGTGGAAGACTCGAATTAGGTTAGAGGGCTAGTGCGGGTGGGTGGGGCATAGCTAGTAGATAGGATTGCTTTGGTAACGCTTTGCGAGTAGTCATAGGAGGGTTGGAGGGTTGGGGTGAGGGGTGTGAGCCCGGTTTGATAGTGTAGAGTACTACTTTGTGTTGTTATTTCCTGTTAATCCATCTTGTTTCATGTTTTATTTCGACTTTGTTTACTGTCTTTGGTCTTGGGCCGGGAGTCTATCAGAAACAGACTCTCTACTTCTTCGGAGGTAATGGTATGGACTGTGTACATTTTACCCTACCCAGACCCCACTATGTGGGAATACACAGGGTATGTTGTTCTTGTTGTTGTTACATTTTGGAATGGAGAAAACGAGAATAAATAGCTTTTATATTGCTAAAATGGAATAAATAACTGAACCTTCAGGAAGGAGGACAAATAAGTAGAAATACACCAAAAAAAGATTTACTGGGTGATTATATTTTATGGAACAGGGGGGTATTTTATAGAACTTGTCGTCCATGCTTTGCACGTATTACTTTCTTCTTCTTCTTTTTTTTTTTTTGAGAAGGTAACATGTTTTGACACGAGTGATTTTCTTCATCTCAGATTCTCCGTTGTTGATATCACATCCCTAGCCCGCTAACCATACAAAGAAGCACACCTTACTTGGTGCTCTAGGGATCCAAGCAGAGTCATAAGGAAAGGCACATTCCTCTCTCACTAGCAACCTCTTATAAAAGAGCTACCAGTGAATAAGCTGTCATCACTCTCCTGCCACCTCCGTGCATCCAACAAGGTGTTTGATGTGTCTGGCCCATATAAAAGCTCTAACAAATTGTGAAATTCCACCATCTCCCAATCATGAAGGTTCCTTCTGAATCTTAAATCCCAGCTTCATTAGACCGACAAATTTGTTGGACTGTCATCTCTCTCAAACAAGAACCGCGATATAAACTAGGAAATGCTTCCTTCAACGCGATCTCCCTACACCAACATATTACTATTTTTATTTGACAATCTTTTTTCTTAGAGAAGTAGAAATTTAAGGAATGCTTGGATCACCATTCCTGCTTGCACGTGTGCTTGGTAATAAAAGTGCTCGTCAGTAGAATTTGTATGGTTTTATACATTTCAGTCAAAATATTTTCAGCATTCGTGTTTCCAAACAGACTCGCAATTTGTTTACTATCAAACCGCCTCATTTACTATTATTTGATTGACTAATCCTTTATTATTGGAATGCACAAAGGGTCAAAGTGTTTGGTAACTCCTCATGAGGGGGTGAATCGAGGTAAATTTGAACCATAGCTCCGGGTTTTTGTTCATCAGTTGCCATAATAATATCTCACTAGGTATGTTGTTGTATTTACCATAATAATATCTCAGGTTTGCAGCCCCTTGATCCTTTTCATAGTTAAAAATGGGTTCTTGAACGACATTGAAGAGCATCTCAAAGTATGGGCCATGGGGCAAAGGATGGCATACAAATACCATACCTAATTAAATTCGGTATGGTTCGTTTTGATTCTTTTGCACATATTTCATATGGAAAGTTGTTCAGTGTTAGTTTCAAGATTAGGCAGATTTTTATTCAACGTTGTGTGGGATGATAATTACAATCAAGTCAAACAACACAGTATGCAAATAGGAGTAAAGAAGATCTTATGTTAAATTTGAGTCAAATCAACTTGTCCTTCAAAGGGTTTTTGGGAAGAGTAAAGGGTTGGTGGGACTCCTTCCAATTTAAGAGGTTCAAGACTATGTAAAAGGGTTGGTGACTCCTTCCAATATAAGAGGTTCCAAACTATGTACTAGCCTACGAGTTAATGAACCTAAAGCTAAAGTTGTAAGAGTGGAGCAACAAGTCTATTTGGCAACTTGGAAAAAATATAGAATGATTCTACGCAAGCTCAAAGAACTAGAAGGCTTCAAGGAAATTGGAGACTGGGGAGTTGAATGAAAGATAAGTTGACCAAAGAGAGCTACATTCTGGATGGAACTACAGCAGGCTGAAAAGCTTGAAGAGATTTACCGAACAGAGATATAGGTTTTGTGAATTAAGGCCGGGATAAAAACACCAAATTCTTTCACAAGAACACAAATGCTAACATGAGATATAATTAAGACCAGAAATCAATGAAAATAGGATCATATAGCAATCAGAAGGGAAAATTTGAACTTTAAAAGTAATCTTCAAAGGGAAAGTGAGAACTGGAAACCAACCTTCAAAACTAACTAGCCTAGAATCTCAGAGAATGATAGAGAAAAGTACAGAGACCTTTCGCAATAGAACAAGTGAATATTATCATAAAAAGTTGCAAAGGCGAAAAAGCCGAGTCCAGATGGGTTCAATATGGCATTTCACAAGCATTGTTGGCGGCTATTAATTTTTTTTCCTGGGAAGTTCGAAAATAGTTTTAAAGCATCCGTAGTATTAGTTCGCTAGAAGAAAGGGACAGAAGAAATGAGGAACTTTAATCCAACAATCTTAGTAGGGAGCTTCTAACGGATCATTTCCAAACTTTTGCCAGAGAGCTTGAAAAAGGTGATGTACTGGCTGGCCATGGACACTCAAAACGTTTTTTATTTAAGCAAGACAAATCATGAACACGTGCTTATTGCAAAAAAGAATGTCTAGACAGTAAAAAGAGGCAAGGGAAGCTGATATTTTCTGTAGGTTGGATATAGAGAAGGCTTTCAATCATGTAAATTTGACTTGCAAAATCTCTGGAAAATAATAGGCTTTGGGGGAGAAGGGATCAGGTGGATTGATTGGTGAATTTCTATTGTGAAATTCACAGTAGTTGTAAATAGGTCACCAGAAGGCTTTTTCTTTACATACAAGGGCTCGAGATAGGGTGATCCACTATCTCCCTTCTTATTCATTCAGACAATAGAGGGACTAAACTTAATGATGTGCAAGGCCAACTCTCTAAATTGGCCCAAGGGTTCATAATGGGGACAGAGGATTCTAATAGAGTAACTACTTCTAACTTCTTGTATGTTGATGATACACCAATCCTTTCTGGGAAAAAGGAGACCCAATTGAGATATTTACGAGTCAGCTTACAGTTATTTGAAACTTACCCAATTGATGAGTAATTACTTCTTGTCTGCTGTGAAGATTAATCTGGGAAAGAGACATTATTTCCTATTAATGATGCCGAAGACTTGCAAATATTAGGAGAGAATTTGGGTGTCGAACATGTGAGCTTCCAACTACATATCAAGGCATACCCCTAGGTGCTAAATATAAGGCCAAGCAAGTATTGCAAAAGATAGAAGGAGACATTTGAAAGAAACTTGCAACTTGGAAAAGACAATATCTATGCCTGGGTGATAGAGTCATACTCATCAACAGTGTATTGGATTATTTACCTACTTATGTAACGTTCGTTTTTCCTACAGCTTACCGGGAATGGGGAATTTAAGGACACATAACTACAGTCTTTTAATCAAGTTTTGACAAAAAAAATTCTTATGCTTAGATGAGTTAATATGATGATAGTTGAAATATTAGGTAAATATATATGTGGACGTGTATGAATGTGTTGAGAACATCCATATTTTTTCCTCATAATAGGTTCTCTTCAAGCAAGTACAAGAGAAGAAGTAATGCATACTTGAACTTTGCCACTGCGTTCTCCACCAAAGCATTATTGAGTAGAATGTCAAAAGCAAAGAACTTCCCGCCATTATTACAGCTAGACCAACTATATCTCGACCCAATATCAACATTAACCAGCATCCCCATGTAACAAGCACCACAACCGGAGAGATCACAATTATCCATGCAGACAGCGACAAGAAACTACATATAATTCCCAGCTGGGGGCCTTGTAAGAATCCCGGCCATTTTCGAGCAAAGATCCAACTGAAAGGCAAAAAAGAGATATAAACCACAAAAAAGAACATTTTCATCAGTAAAACATCCATCTATGAACAGATACATCAACTTGGTCTTATGCTCCGGGAAAACCAATCTCAGAAACTAAACTGATCAGTTAGACAGAACTATGCGAGCAAAGACGTGGATCACCTTCTTCTACATTGCAGGTTACGGGATTACCATGACATTACGTTGGGATGTATTTAGGTGGTTTCGCACTATGTAGTAGAGCATATGAAAACAAGACCGTCTCAATAAAATTAGTGGCTTAAAGCAAAATTTTAACATGAGATCTTAAATATGAACACATAACAAAAATATTATCAATAAATTCGAGTTATTTTTTAATTCTTACATACTACTTTTTGTTTAGTGTGGTATTCTTAGAAGGCATTAAGCATTTAACTTCACGTAGTAATATTATTATTTATAAAAGTAAGGACTACTTTTAATTAATAAGATGATAGTCATTTATTTGCAATGCATTACCTTGAATATTATTGTGAAAATTTTATTTATTTATGTGAAGATTTGGCAAAAAGTTCTAAAAATTTTTCAATGAAATGTAGATAGTTTTCTTTCTTTTTAATCTAATTTGAATTTTTATCTTTTATATTTTACAATCTTTAATGTTTTTTTTAAAGTGAAACTAAAATCATAAAATTCATATTAAACTTTTTGAGGCCTAAAGCAAACTTTACTAGCTTTAGCCTTGAGGCACCCCTGTATGAAAACTTAGTAAATAAAGAAAAATACCTATAAATTCGCCATGGGCGCCAATTAACAGCCCAGAGTAAAGCAAAAGAAGCAGAAGCAAGGAGAGAGAAAAGGGTCCCCGAAATGACACATGCTAACATCAATTCATGCTCATTTCCTTCCATTTTTCCTCCTTTCTCTGTCACAAAAATCACATAATCATTACAACATAACAACAACAAGAATAATAACAATTTTAGCTGATGCACTCAGTTGATAGTATTTACCTAGCTCAACAAAAGCTAATACTGAGACATTCCCAAATATAATTCAGCTTCCAAATCAGGCTGACCCTGTGGGTGAGTGAGTGGGTCAAAATTACTGTAAGAAAAATCAAAACCCTAACTAGGCAGGCTTGAGGGAGAGAGAAATAGGGAAGAGTAAAGGTACAAATACAAAGTGAACTAATGTGGATATAAAATTCTGAAACGTCAGTCAGTGGTTGTAATGTAAATACAAATATAAGTGAAAAATAACAGCTCGGTTTTATTTTTGTCCTACCTCACAGCGCGAGTAATATCACGAACCAATCAGAGTTCACGTTTTGGTGAGCGTGCTATCACTTGATTGTTTTTAGTGTGGGATTATTCTCCAGCTAAAAAAACATGCTTTGCTATCTACAGTAGCAAGTGAGAATTATACGAACATGATTAAGATTAAGTATTAAGGATCGTTTGGTTGGGGAATGAGTTATTTCAAAATTAGTTATCTTGTCGTGTTTTGTTGTAGCTACACAATGTTAAGGACTACTGAAATTAATTAAGATTGAAATTTAAAAGATTTATCAACTTAGGATAAAATTCCTAACTTTAACATTATGATACGATAGTACTTTTTGAAAATCTGATATGAGGATCAAAGGATACCCTTACCAAATTCTTACATATTTGAGAAGGAAACATGAAGTTGGTGAAGAAACTGAAGGAAATCTTGCTTGAAATTCTAGACTTGATTTTTAGAGAAACTTCGTTTTGCTATGGGGGTTTCGCGAGAAGGACGAGGGGATATCAATAAAATTATGAAAATAACTTTATTAAGGAGATTGAACATCGTGGAATTGGGTCCTGGGTCAAGAAAAGTCTGAAATATCCTTTTAAGATATTGTTAAAAGTCGTTGGAACAATCGGTGACATTAATTTCATGAGTCCTGAAATGGATTTCACGAATCCTAGTCTGATTTCACGACTTGTGCCGTCATTAATAATTTTTAAAAATTGTTGACAATTCTCAAGTGAGGTATCACGATTTGGTTCCCGATTTCCATTCCGCAATCGTGCTGTTAAGTTTGGAAACCTGAGAAGTTAATGAACCGAACAACTTCTTCAACGAGTAGTTCCACGAGTCGTGATCTGGTTCCACAACTCGTGAATCAATTTGTGGATTACTAAATAACTGAAATGGGTTCCACGAGTAGTTCTACTTAGTCATGAACCTAGTTCATGACTCGTGAACCATTCTGTGTGAACCTAGAACAATGAGTTTCAAATTTTAACTTGTGAGTTTGGATTGTAGGAATAAGAAAAAATGTAAATTTACAGCATATTAAAAGTGTAAATACTCTTAGAAAGTGATTTAAATTTTTTGTCCTTCATTAAAACTATCTTTACATGAAATCGTTTTTTCATCTTTCTTCTTCTATTATTATTTAATTATTTTAAAATACTGATACGAACTATAATAGATATATGAAAAAATAAATAAAAAGACTCATTAATATATGAGAAGATTCCTAAACTCTTTTTTTTGGTAGAATTTTTTTTTTTTAATTTATATTACAGAGATTACAGAGGCAGAATTTGTGGTTGTACCACTATAGACGCAAGAGACCTACGCTGTACTAGTTGAGCATTCCATAAATGTGATTCATATTTTGTTTGCTACACGTCAGAAAATTTCTACAATTAATCATATATAAGATTCTATTATAAACACGCAATGTTTTTATTACATAAGACTTCAAATGGATAAATAATATTTCCTTTAAATTTAGTTTTTTATTTGCTTCAGGTAAAAAATCATAAAATCTAGCACTTCTAAATCAATTAAATTCCTTCTTATATAAAAAAAAGAAATTCTAAATTTCTATCTAAGTGATATTTTTACCAAATTTACTTAATAGTATATGTCTCTTCTATAAACATAGATTCTTCTGCTTCAATTTTTCATCTTATATTGGTTTTAATTTGATTCACGTTGTCTTATTGTATTCATTATCATAGTCCATCATGTAAAAAAAAGACAGTCTAGGGCACTAAAGTTTCCGCTATGCACGATGTCATAGTAAAATATGTAATAGTTCTTACACTTATTCATTATACATACTGACAATATGTAGCATTAATTTTTTAACGCGACGCTACATGAAATTATTGTTATAACAATTTGTAAAATAATATCATTTTTGTTTTAAAAGAATTTTTTGATGAGGACAAATGATTTGGATGAATACTACACCTTCTGCAGATCTCACTCGTAAAAGTTTGTTAAGTATGTTGTTGTTGGAATGACATAGGGTAAAAGAAAAGGAGAAAATAACAAAATTTTAGTTCATAATCAGTTTTTCTACACTATTAACCAATCAAAATAAAATAATAATCTTGTTATAACTATTTAGTTAATAATTGTAGTTTTTATACACAATTAAGCAATCAAAATAAAATAAATATTTTTTTTATAATTATACTTATAAATTATTTTCTATGATGATGTGAAAAAATAATAAAAACTTTGAATTAGTTATATAGAAAAAAGCTAATCTTATTATTTGTTAAATTCCTCACTTTATTAAATTAATTTTTAGATTGATCAAAATTCTTGAGAATACAATTTTTTAAATAAGAAAACTCCACATCGCGAAAGAAATTACAAATAAAGAAAAAGATTATAGTATAATTTTAAATGTCAAATTGACAAAATATAATTTTAGCCAGAATAAACTAGTAGAAAATAAAATATAGTCTATAATAGCCCATTAGGTTATTCAGTACACAATAAACATAAAGTATTGATGAAAAGTTATGAATAATCAATTATAGCTACGAGCAATTTGGCACAAAGTGCATAATTATCTTTTTTTATTTACTACGGTATTTATGGCCAAATGAGATACACGCGGAAAGTAGCGATATTTAATTACTAATAAATGGAAAAAAAAGAAAAGTGGAGGGATAAAATAGGAATATGGGGTGGAGGAAAAGGCTGGCACGAAATGGCGGGGCCTTGATAGTTGTTACGGATTCCAAACACTTTATTAATTCCCAAAAAGGCATAATAATAGAGAAGAGTCTACCTTGCTGTTGTTGTTGTTCTTCTTCTTCTCGTTAATCAATCGAGATAACATATTTGATTGCGAAGAAGAAGGAAATATGAGAGAAATAATAAGCATACACATAGGTCAAGCTGGTATTCAGGTGGGAAATTCATGTTGGGAGCTTTATTGCCTTGAACATGACATCCAACCTGATGGCATGATGCCTAGGTATATCAATTCACATTTAATTTGCATTATATAGGAGGCAATTATTCCAAATCACATTCGTGTTTATTCTTTGTTTTGTTTTGTTTTGTCTGCAGTGACACGTCAGTAGGTGCGTCACATGATGCTTTCAACACCTTCTTTAGCGAAACAGGTTCTGGAAAGCATGTACCAAGAGCTATATTTGTTGATCTTGAACCCACTGTTATTGATGAGGTTAGAACTGGCGCTTATCGCCAGCTTTTTCATCCTGAACAGCTCATTTCTGGGAAGGAAGATGCTGCTAATAATTTTGCCAGAGGACATTACACTGTTGGCAAGGAGATTGTTGATCTCTGCCTTGATCGCGTTAGGAAATTGGCTGATAACTGCACTGGTTTGCAAGGATTCTTGGTTTTTAATGCTGTTGGTGGTGGTACTGGTTCTGGATTGGGCTCATTGTTGCTCGAGCGCCTTTCTGTTGATTATGGTAAAAAATCCAAGCTTGGGTTTACTATCTATCCTTCTCCCCAGGTGAATGCGATGCGCAATCATGTAGTATATCTTATTTGTGACAGCAAGATTATTTGTATCGCCATCTGATTGATGATTAATTTCAGGTATCCACTGCTGTTGTAGAGCCTTATAACAGTGTTCTTTCAACTCATTCACTTCTAGAACACACTGATGTGGTTGTGATGTTGGACAACGAAGCCATTTATGATATCTGTAGGAGATCCCTAGACATTGAGAGGCCTACGTATACTAATTTGAACCGACTCATCTCTCAAATCATATCATCTTTGACCACTTCCTTGCGCTTTGATGGAGCCATCAATGTGGACATTACTGAATTCCAGACAAACCTGGTGCCATATCCGCGCATCCATTTTATGCTTTCATCATATGCACCTGTCATCTCAGCTGAAAAGGCATACCACGAGCAATTATCTGTACCTGAGATAACTAATGCAGTTTTTGAACCATCGAGCATGATGGCTAAATGTGACCCGAGGCATGGAAAATATATGGCTTGTTGCCTAATGTACCGTGGGGATGTTGTTCCCAAGGATGTAAATGCTGCTGTCGCTGCTATTAAAACGAAGAGGACGGTTCAGTTTGTTGACTGGTAAGGATTTTGCACCAATTGCAAGCGTGAACTTGTTTATCTGAACAAAGTGCATAAACCTTTCTAATGTAGAGTTTTGAGATTTGAACAGGTGCCCAACTGGCTTCAAATGTGGAATAAACTATCAGCCTCCAACAGTAGTACCTGGGGGTGATCTCGCGAAGGTGCAGCGAGCTGTTTGCATGATCAGTAACAATACTGCAGTTGCTGAGGTGTTCTCACGCATTGACCACAAATTTGATCTCATGTATGCCAAGAGGGCATTCGTCCATTGGTATGTCGGAGAAGGCATGGAAGAGGGAGAGTTTTCTGAAGCCCGTGAAGATTTAGCTGCCCTTGAAAAAGATTACGAGGAAGTTGGTGCTGAAGGAGCTGATGACGAGGAAGACGGTGAAGAATATTGATGTAGACCAACAACTTTGAAGGCAGTGTTGGCCTAAGCCTTGCATATGTTTTTGTTGTTATTTGCTATCAGTTGTTGTCCACATGGTAATTTGACAATTTCTTTCCATTCACGTCTGAATATTTCCAACTATCAGTTATTGTCTACATTGTAACTTGACATTCCTACTACAGTGATTGTTCATGTTATCGTTTGATCTCTACATTGTGATAATTGATCAAGAAAGATATAAATTCTTGACTCAACAGCTCTGGATCCTGGAAAGCTCAATTCTTGATCAAGACGTAAAATTGTTGGGTAGTTTTCTTAGATAGGAGAGTAAACATGGGGAGGTACCATCGGTAGACATGTTTCCTTAACAGACCAATGGAGGACACCTAATTTCATAGTAAAAATGTAAATACATTGATCTAATTATATTGAAAAATTACACATAGTATCCCCCTGAAACAAACACTGTAGAAGGATTAGTATACTTCTGAAGTGAAGTGACATTACCTGATGACTACTGGCTTAATAATTTATAGTGTCACAAAATGCAACAAGAGAATATTTGAGGAGAAATAGTTTAGTCCGTTACAATCTTATTTAGTTTTATGTCTCTTTTACAGGTAAGAAATCTTTCATTATTACACACGAGATCTGAAAAGGCCAGTCTCATCTATTCAAATAGTAAAAGGACGAGAGATCCTCATTTTCTTCCTCTTCTACCGCATAGAATAATTGAAGTTAGAGACCTAACACACATTTAAAATGTAGCTACCTAAAAGTAATAGTAATAACAAAATGTGCATAATTCACACACAAATTAGTTAGTGTAGCATGTGGTTTATTGGATCTTAATTAGCTTTACATATCATATTTATAATTATAGCTATGTCTCAATCCCAAGTAAGTTGGGATCGGTTGTATCAATTTTCAATGTCTCTGCTCCATTTAATTCTGTTTCAGTCCAACTGTGAAGATTCATCTTAAATTGACTAGTTTTATACTAGTTGTCAACCTACTGCAAACCCCCTCCTTTATCCAGGCTTGAGACCATCAATCTTAGGAAACTCAGAATCTCACACTAGGAGTTTTTATATCTCCTGTTTAGGGGGGCATTTTTTTTCTCTTGATCTTTGTCGATATTCCCTAACTAGTTTGGGATTGATAATTTGACATAGTTATCAATATCAATATCAACTTACGTAATGAATCCCACAAGTGGGGTCTGTGAGGGTGGTGTGTACGCAGCCTTATCCCTACCTTGTGAAGATAAAGAGGCTGTTTCTGATATAGTTAATAATTGTTAGTTCTTTATCATTCTTGAACTGCTTGAACCACAGGCTAACGTGAGGATTCTGGTGATCGGTGGTGCTGGATTTATAGGCTCTCACCTTGTTGACAAACTAATGCAAAACGAGAAGAATGAGGTACAGAGTTTTGGTCCTGATTTTATGTTGTATCTCGTCCTCGTAGATCAGTGGTAAAATATGGTACATTTACATAAACTTTTTGCATTGTGCTCAGTTGATTGTTGTAGATAATTACTTCACTGGATCAAAGTATAATCTAAAGCAATGGATCGATCATCCAAGATTTTAGCTAATTCATATTGGTAAAGCACTGCTTTTGGTTTGTCTATTTCTGCAGATACATTGTATTTTATTTATCCGAACTTGTTTTGGGAGTATGTATGTTTGAGTAACTTCAACTATGAGTTTGGTTGCTGGAACAACAACAATGAAGATTAGCAGGCTGATGAGGCCAATAATCTAATACAATGACGCTCAAAATTGCTGTCAACGCTCTATTGAATAGCATACTGCCGATCAGTTGTCACTCTGATTTTTTCATGAACCGTCTTGTTTATACCCTTGTGTTGATTTTCTTCTTATGCAGTTGTTACTGAACCATTGTTGATTGAAGTTGACCAAATTTATCACCTTGCTTGCCCTGCTTCCCCCATTTTTTACAAGTATAATCACGTTAAGGTTTGTAACTGCAAAAGTTTCCTTTTTTCTTTGTGTTTGCTACACTAGCTGATTCTAAGGTTAACTTTGAAGTCCACCGCTGCGACCTCTTCTTCTTCACTGTGAGACTACCACTACTGCGTCTTCTTCTTCTTCTTCACTTCAATGATGCACTCGCATTGCTTCACGCTTCGCGTAATGCATGGTGCGGAGCCTTGTCGCTTTTTTCTGGATCACGCTTCCCTGACCACTGCTAGCTGTTGCGTTTCTCTGAAGTTAGATATGCCCCGAAAAGTACATTTATGGATTCTATTAGTTTATTATCAGACAACAACAACAACAACAACAAACCCAGTGTATTCCCACCTAGTGGGGTCTGGGGGTAAGATGTACGCAGTCCATTCCTCTACCTCTGATGAAGTAGAAAGGCTGTTTCCGAAAGACCCCCGGTTCAAGGCACGAGATACCACACAAACACATAGTAAAGCACAGAAGCAGATTACATAACATAAATACGGCACCCATAAGTATTATAAAACAGAGGAAAGCAGAGGAAGGCAGAGGCAAGCACACAGATTCGTAATAAAACATGGAACACGGAACACGGAATCATAACAGGGATAAAACCTCCACCAAGTAATTCCCTACACTAGCGATCCAAACTAGCCCTAATCCTCTGCCGTAATTCGCGTCTTCCAGACCTTCCTATCTAGGGTCATGTCCTCGGTAAGCTGTAATTGTTCCATGTCCCGCCTAATCACCTCACCCCAGTACTTCTTCGGCCTACCCCTACCCCGCCTAAAACCATCCAACGCTAGCCTCTCACAGCAACGGATCGGGGCATCCATGCCCCTCCTCTTCACGTGTCCGAACCTTCTCAATCGTGCTTCCCGCATCTTGCACTCCACTGAAGTCACACCAACCTTCTCCCGAATAGTCTCATTCCGAACTCTATCCCCTCTAGTCAGTCCACACATCCAGCGCAACATCCGCATTTCTGCCACCTTCATTTTTTGGATGTGGGAGTTCTTAACTGGCCAACACTCCGCTCCATACAGCAAGGCCGGACGGACTACCACCCTGTAGAATTTGCCTTTAAGCTTGGGCGGCACCTTCTTATCACACAGCACCCCCGACGCGAGTTTCCACTTCATCCATCCCGCCCATATACGGTGCGAGACATCCTCGTCAATCTCATCGTTACTCTGGATCACGGACCCAAGATACTTGAACTTATCCCTCTTACATACCTCCTGTGCTTCCAGCTTCCCTACTACCTTATTCTCCCGCCTCACGTCATTAAACTTGCATTCCACATACTCTGTCTTGCTTCTGCTCACTCTGAACCCTTTAGACTCAAGAGTTCGCCTCCACACCTCTAATTTGTCATTCACACCCCCTCGAGTCTCATCTATCAGAACTACATCGTCTGCAAAAAGCATACACCACGGCACCTTCCCTTGAATACGCCGCGTCAACACATCCATCACCAACGCAAATAAAAAGGGACTAAGAGTAGATCCCTGATGCAATCCTGTCAGGACAGTGAAATGCTCTGAGTCTCCTCCCGCCGTCCTCACCTGGGTTTTCGCTCCATCATACATATCCTTAATTACTCTGATATATGCCTGAGGTACTCCACTCACCTCCAAGCATCTCCAAAGCACCTCCCTGGGGACTTTGTCGTAAGCCTTTTCCAGGTCGATAAACACCATGTGCAGATCCTTCTTCCTTTCCATATACTGCTCCACCAACCTCCGTACCAGGTGGATTGCCTCCGTCGTCGAGCGGCCGGGCATAAATCCGAACTGGTTTTCCGAAATAGACACTATCCGTCTCAGCCTCACCTCGACCACTCTCTCCCAGATCTTCATAGAGTGACTCAATAAGTTAATCCCCCTATAGTTATTGCAACTCTGAATGTCCCCCTTATTCTTATAGAGAGGGATCATGGTACTCCACCTCCACGCCTCGGGCATCTTTGCCGTCTTGAAGATTTCATTAAACAATCCAGTCAACCACCTTACACCAGCCTCTCCAACGAACTTCCAAAACTCCACCGGTATCTCATCCGGCCCCGTCGCCCTACCCTTTCGCACCCTGTGGACAGCTTGTCTAACCTCTTCTACCTTAAAACGTCTACAATAGCTAAAATCCCGACACTCCTCTGAGTGCTCCAGTTCCCCTAACACAATAGCTCTATCTCCTTCGTCATTCAAGAGCCTATGGAAGTACGACTGCCATCTCTTCTTAATGTGGCCGTCCTCCACCAACACTCTACCGTCCTCCCCCTTAATGCACCTCACCTGATCGAGGTCACGACCCTTCCTCTCCCTAGCCTTAGCGAGTCTAAACAACTTTTTCTCCCCTCCTTTCCCCCGTAACCCTGCATACAAGCTCTCAAAAGCGGCCGTCTTATTATCAGACAATTAAGACAAATGTGATCGGAACAACATGTTGGGACTTTTCAAGCAAACTGGGGCAAGGTTGGAATTGGCTTGTCTCTCTTCTTAGTTCTTAGTAATGTAGATCCTTATCTCACCATTTGTGCATTGTGCAAAACTGTATTTCACTCAGATCAACTTCTGAGGTTTATGGAGATCCACTCATGCACCCTCAAGATGAGACCTATTGGGGCAATGTTAACCTGATTGGTACTCTTTTAACTTTATGATATTGCAGCATCATATTTTTGGAAAGCATGTAGTATGCAAGAATTTCGCATGCTCAGCGTTGTATGCAAATTTTCAGTAGTTAAAAGTTGTTACGATGAAGGCAAAAGCGTGGCTGAGACTTTGATGTTTGATTATCACAGGCAGCACGGAATAGGTATAACTTTTCTTCCATGAGCATATGTTCGTGTTGCTTCCCCTCCAAAATACATTGCACTTCTTGCCTTTGAAACTCTACTTTATGCAATTGTTTCATCTCTTCTAACATGAACCGAAAAAAACCCAGAAATTAGAATTTAGAATTGCCCGGATCTTCAACACTTATGGTCCCCGATGATGGTCGTGTTGTCAGCAACTTCATTGCTCAGGCAGTTGGGTATTGCTCTCAGGAACTTATTTTTGCACACTGCAGTGATGAACCTTTGACTGTCCATTTACCAGGAACACAAACGCGCAGCTCTTGTTAATGTTTCTAATATGGTAAAGGCTTAGCCTTCAACCATCCGATACTCGATGTTCTCAAGGAGCATCAGTGCCTTTAAACCATCGTATGATCAACGCAAGAGTATAGTTTCCAGTTCTCAAATGCACTCATTGTAACATGACCTTAGAAAGAATAAACAAAAAGATATCAAGGCATGAAATAATCACAATCAGAAGCAACAAATGAAACACCATATAATATCAAGATGTACATAAAGAAAACAAGATGACTTGAGAGCTGTCACCCTGACAACCCTTTGAACCATACACATTTGACCAACAAAACCTCTCGCAAACCATGATCATCGATGCTCCAATCCTTACTGAAGCAAGACTTCTCGTGATGTACACAAATTCTACAAACATGAACCAAATGGTTTACACCTTTGCTGGCATACTTTGCCATAACCAACAGCAGGCTGGCACAGAGACTCAAATGAATGAGTAATGAGAAAGAATGGAGAATCAAATATTCAATTCCCACATAGCTACAGGCCTGGCAGGTTCATCTTGCATCCACAGCACTATGATGATGATAGCAGCATTGAACTGCTGTTGAGGTTGCAGGGATGACCATATTGAAGCCAGTCTGGCTAGTGGCAGTGTTTGCTGAAGCTGCCTCAACAGGGCAGTGGCCGAGCTAGGAATTTGGCGAAGGGTGTGCAAATTTTCTTCTCAATTGTGTTAAGGGGGTGTAAAATTTAATATACGCTCTACGCTTAACCTCTGTATACACAATTTTGTGACGAAGGTTGTGCACCGGATCACCCTTGCCTAAGGTGGTTCCGCCCATGCAAGAGGGTGATCATCCTACTAGCACACAAATACAACATACAGAAAAAGCAATTTGGTATTCAAGATGGCCAAGATGGCAGTGATTATATGTATATTATCCGATAGACGCAATTCAAGATTTTCAATAAACTAACTAAAAAGGGAGCATGAAGAAGGCGAAACACAAATATCGACTTCTTAAATTTCATCTGCGTCAAATAAATTAGCCAATATGCTCTAAAACCAATTAGATAAATTTTTCGAGATGAGAAATATGATTTGTTCAAGACAGTGCCTATCTTCAGATAAAAGGATTGATTATTAAAGTTTTAGCATATACACAAAATAAATTTATTAAGAGCATATTTTGATGTGAATAAATTTTGTGTCTTCATAATAAAGATAATTTATTAGGTTGACTGATAATTTTGATCTCACACTGATCGATTGTGCTTTGAACCATCACAACTCACAAGTTCTTTTAGTGGTCATCATTTCATTTAAAACATAGATTATTGAAAATTAGTTAATCACATTTTAAATAAAATTAATTTTACTTTACAAAAATTAATTTAACTAATCTTTAATATTAAATTAAATTAATTTAATTTAATATTTTAAATACTCAAAAACTATAAAAATATATTATAAATTACATTTTTTTTCATAATAATACCACTAAGGGTCAAAATATACTTTCCCTCTATTCCAATTTATATCACTTGCTCTCCTATTATTTGGTCCTAAAAGAAATTTCACATTTTTAATTAGTACTAACATTTTAGGTTTATAGTATCTATTTTATATTTATTATATTAATAAAATAATTTATATCCACACAAACATAAAATATTTCTTTCTCAGCATCCGTATAGAGTAAAACTACTCTGCATAAATTGGTACCGGAGTATTATATATATATATATATATATATATATATATATAGCGATAGCCCTAATAAACGCGCATTCAGCTGAATTTCTACTCTCAACGCTCTGTTTCTCTCTCTCTCTCTGTGCAAATCTTTTGGTTAGCCATATCTCTCTCTTATACCCTGTATGTATGTAATATACTCTTCGCTTTAGATGCCTGGAGAATCTGGATAACTACTTATCAATTTTGAGAATGATTTTGTCTTTAAAAAAACCTCATCTTGATAGCTAGCTCAACTGTTGTGGGTCTTAATTACCCTATATGAATGATTGTGGTAGTATTTTGATAGTCTTGTTCGTTTGTTTGTGTTTTTCCAACTTAATTATGTTTGGACCCCATAGATAGAAAGAAAAAAAAAATGCTTTGACTCTCTCTTGTTCTAGTTAGACAGGAGCTTGGACCTTCGTTGCGTCGGATTTTTCAAAAATACACTACTTTGGGAGAATTTGACACGCTGCCGTTAGACATTTTTGAAGAGTCCAAGCAACATAGTTAATAGGTGGAGCCAATCGAGGAATATGATGCAAAACATTCTTATAATTACTAGGATTGTGATAATACGTCTTATAACATCATCCTAAAGTAGATTGATACTGCTAGTCATATGCTTATGGGCTAAGTTGCGTGGACTCATCACTTTCGATGCTGCACATGCACCCTTTAGGCATTTTTGAAGAGTACAAATAACATAGTTAATTAGGTGGAGCCAATGGAGGAATATGAACGTTCTTATGATTATAAGGATTGTGATACTACTTTTTACAACATGATAAAGTAGATTGATACGGCTAGTCATATGCTTATGGGTGCATTTTATAATGATAAGTTTGAACAAGGTCGGGTATACATTCTTTTTTTTTTCTCAGGAACAAAGCCTCCTTTTCTTAACTATGTTGGTTTTTGTATTTTTAATTTTGTCTATATATTAGTCTTCTAATTCTATGAACTTATGATAGATCTTGACAAATTTGGTGCAAATGAGGGGAAGAAGTTACAGCCCATCACCCCCAAGAGGTTATGGAAGGAGAGGAAGGAGCCCAATCCCCAGGGGGGGTCACTATGGTGGTCGTAGCAGAGATGAACCAACTACTCTATTAGTGCGCAATCTTCGCCATGACTGTCGGTATGCATTTTATCACTTTTTTCTTTCTTGAAGCATACCAGGCTCATTTCTTTTAGCTTAATTCATTGGCTGTTTTTTTCTTTGTGGACGCGTGATTGATTACATACTTGTAATGGATGCTATGTGCATAAAGTAGAAAACATGCATAGGATTTTTGTTTTGGGGCCACAACACCGAAAGCAGCCTTTGGTACTTAAGTAGTTAAGATTTGGTGGAACCCTTGCAACTATGATAGAAAGCCGTTTGCTTGTTGCCAAACCCTTCGCCTTTATTTTGAATCAAAGTAGGTTGCGACTGTTGTATTTTAGTCGGTTGGGGGAAGCGGTAGCTTCGTGCTCTGCTTCTCTGGCGCTTGCTTGCGTGAAGGCTTAGAGCCCTTTTCGCTAGGTCCAAAAGCTTCCCAAAAGATCTGATCCAACAGCATCGAGTGTAGCTAATATGCGTCTACGGCTAGCCGATCGTATCATCCAATAAAAAAAATCTATATGTATAGAGAGATCCCCTAGATATACAAATAGAAGCAGGGCCAAAATAAGATCGAAGCATGTTAACCAAATGAAATGTATCCTCTCTTTGGAGCCATCTGTAGGAGCTACTTACCTTCTTCTTGTCTATTTGAGCGGGAGCTAATTGGTCCTAATACACTGTTATAATTCCTATGATTAATTCAGTTAAATGAAGTTAGGTTTAGGTGTTCCATGAATTTTTGCATGTAGCCCGGCGTTCCATTTACTTTGCTGTTTGTGTGCAGGCCAGAAGACCTTAAAAAGCCATTTGGGCAAATTGGTCCTGTCAAGGACATTTACTTGCCGAGGGACTATTACACTCGGTGAGCTTGTTTTGCATTGTCTTTATCTGCACAATTCTTCTCCCTCCTTAAAAGAAGAAGAAAGAAGAAAGGAAGAGAGAATAAACAAGCGAGGGAGTTATTACTTTAAGACATATCATATTTTAGTTAGATACTTTGTCCTATACAGTCCAACATATGCCCTTTCATGTTCTGGAACTAAATATTTTATAATCTAGTATTTGAGAGTCAATTTACATCAGTTTTTTCAAATTTTATTTTCAAGTTTGACATAGAAATCTCTGCCGAGGTTTGTTTACTTTTTATTTTATATTGGGTTCTGTTGTTTACTCTTTGTTATGTCGTGATGGGTAACACTTTATTAAAATTGTTGAGATGTAGCAGTGATATTTGGGAGACTTCAATCAAGTAGTAAGAGTTCTGTTGACACTTTCAAGTAGTAAGAGAGCTCTTGACAATCAATCAAGTAGTAAGAGTTCAAGGTGATGTTAATGGTAGTGAAGATTGGAAGGAATATGGATATCAATAGGATGTGAAGATTTCAAGATTTCACGTCTTGAAGAGTTTCAAGTCATCTTTAAACTGATACACGCAAGGTCAGCAGCCATGTGCTTGCTTCTGTGCTTATCAAGGCGTCGGAGTTATGGGGATTATTTTAGTTTTATTGTTTTTGGGCTGTTTTGAAATATTGGAAGTGTTTAGGCAAGTCTCTTCTTACTGCACACTTTTTTCTCTTAGAATATTTTTGTTTTAATTCTAATTGTTGGGGTAAGTTTAACCGTCAGAGTTGCCTTACAATTCTGAAACTCAAATTTGCGTGCTGTCATATTCTAAAGAGGATATCAAACAGCCCTCAAGTTTTGTAGCATGGATTAACACCCACTTGGTGAATCGTACTGTAATTCAATGATGCCTAACTCATTTTCTTGTGTTCCCTCTTCTCTTGCTTGTCCTTTCTCTTTTACTTCACAGCGAACCAAGGGGGTTTGGATTTATCCAATATCTGGATGCTGCTGATGCAGAAGAAGCTAAGTATCAGATGGATGGTCAGGTTTTTCAAGGTCGGCCACTGACCGTAGTTTTTGCTGAGGAGAACAGGAAAAAGCCTCAAGAAATGAGAGCTAGGGAGCGTGGAAGGTAGTTCTTTGTAATATTTTTGCTCATTCTTGAATTCTCTGTTGAACTTTATGTGTACTTGAGCAGTAGCTTCATGTGGTTTAGTGCTAAAATTGGTTATGTGAACTACTATCTTAAAGGATGAATTTGTTTGTGTTTAGGATGTTCTCTTTTAGCAAGTCATTTCTGTTGCTCTTATCAAATTCTTGGGCAATAGAGTTGTAAAGCCTCTGTTACATTTCCTGTATTCTTCTCGTTATTAAATCCCTTTTTGCGAAGCATGGATTTCAATGAAGATTGAGTTAAGTTCTCCAAATGGCTAATTTGCTAGTCACAAATTTATATGTTTGTTCCATTTTAGTGCCTATAAGAATTCTCAAATTTCATTATCAAAAAGGATTGCCATATGTTTTCTTTCATGAGATGTTTAACACTATAATTTACTATCTTTTAGTGGTAGGGGTGGCCGCAACTATGATCGGAGAGGTACCCCCACTAGGTATCATAACCCTCCTCGGTATTCACGATCTCCGCCTCCCCGTGGCCGTAATTACTACTCTCCACCTAAGAGAAGGCAATATTCAAGGTATGATTGTTAGACACTAAAGGTAATATAATTGAAATTTTGTGGTGATTGATGGAAAATGAACTTCTCTGGCTTTTTCCCCCTCATCTTTCGAACTTTCTTAGAGCGTTTGGGAGAGTTCTTTGCTTCATCCTATCCATAAAATAGAAACTTGCTGAAACTCAAGCCATATTTGCTTTCACATTCGTACTTGAAAACCCTTGGTTTATTAATTTGGTCCGGATGTTGTTGCTCCTGCTTTATCCATTGGTAGCATACTATCTCTGATTTGTGATATGAGTATATATCTCCTCCTGTTGTAGGTCTGTTTCGCCTGAAGAGAAAAGATACAGCCGCGAGAGATCATATTCACAATCCCCTCCAAGGGAGGAGTCTCCACCATTCAATGGGTCAAGAAGCCGCAGTCAGAGTCCAGTCAGGGAGCATGCTCCGCCTTATGGTTCCAGGAGTCACAGCCGGAGTCCAGTTAGAGCACGTTCTCCAGTTAGGGGTCACAGCAGGAGGCGGAGCCCTAGTCAAAGCCATAGCAGGAGCCCTGATGCCGTTCGTTATTCCAGGAATCCCGACAGCAACGTGCCCCCAAGGCGCTGACGCTGAACTCTCCTTCCGAGGGCGAATGCTGTAGTTTGACCGTCGTGATGTGATTTTCAGTTTAATTAGTTTTCCCATGGGAATTCAGCAGTTGCCAGTAGTGACATTCCATATGGGATTATTTTCTCAACTTGCCTCTTTTGCTTGTTTGTACCTTATTAGTAGTACTTATGGATTGTGGATAACATTGCTCTTTCTTCATGTGTGGCATTTGACTATTGTGAGACTCAGTATATTGCTATTGTTGCCTCTCTTCACTTCGATCCATTCACTTACAATCTGTTTGCTTTGATCAACTCTTTTATTCAGTTTAATTTATTGATCTCGATTTGCATGCGCTTATATTCTTTGAGCTTTCTGGATGATATTATTTTGGAAGCGAAAGGAAAGTTGAATAGAACAGTTCTTTGAACTTGTTGGTAAGTTTTATTAAAGATGGTAGTATCGTTAAGTTGAACACGTGTTTCACACACACACTGTCTCCTTTTTCAGGTGCTCAATTGGAATGTCTTAAAAAGAAAAGTAGTTCACCAACAAGGGTGTTTGCTGAAAGAAAAAAGTTAGGCATAATCCTACCACGTTCGTCCATTTAAAATCACATGCTCCAACTAACCCCATGCACCTACCTACTTGCCCAACCCCTCTACCTCTATTATTAAAGTTAAAAAGTAACACACACTCTATACAATGAGTTGAATATTATCATATAATCCACATATGGATAGTATAAATAAGTGAAAAATACACTCTAAATGAGCATTTTTGTATTGTATTTGTACTGATGAGAGAGATGGGAAAGAGCATAAAAGAAGTTGGGTTGGAAGATTTGTTAAGAGTAGGAGTAGGAGATGAAGAAGAGGCTAAATGTTTGATGGCAAAGCTGAAAGCTGCAATTGCTGAAGTTGGTTTCTGTGAAAAGGAGTTATGGCATGAGATCACTGCTAGGAAATTGCTGAAACCATCACACCCTCATTCACTGCACCAGCTCATTTACTACTCTGTTTATCGTAACTATCACAATGGCCCTCCTCTCTACTGGTTCCCTTCTCTGTAATCTCTCTCTCTCTCTATCTCTCTTTATATATATTTCCCTTTATGGATTTTCGTGGAATGCTAAAACAATCTATCTTTTATTAAAAGAAGAGATAAGCATTCGGTAACCACCGAACTATGGCTGAAGTTGCTACAACACACTCCAACTTCACAGGGTCCTATTACCCTCTGAATTCAATTTTAGTGTATTTTTGTTACGCTTTTGTGCTGATGTGACACCTTTATTACATAAAATGGGGCCCAGTCAACTAAAAAGACGGACAAAAGGTGCCACGTCAGCTAAAAAGATGACAAAAATACTCAAAAATTTAGTTCGGGGGTAATAGACCCCCGTGAAGTTAGTGTGTCGTAGCAAATTTGGTCATAGTTCAGGGGTAGTAGATGCTTTACTCTTAGAAGAATAATCTTTTTTCATGTTCTATGATTATTGGGTTTGTGATAGCTAATTTTCTTGGACTAATAAGAGGTGTAAATTATTCTCTTTCTGTTATTGTCATTTTGACAAAGTTTATTGTGATGTGATTGCCTGCATCTGCATGTAAGCTAAGCTGAATGTATGTTGAAGATCCAATATAGCCTATTGCAACTAGGTCGGTCGTTTGGTAGCTAGTAAAGTGGTAGCTTATCCATGTGTTAATTTCTGTATTAAGTTATACAATGTTTGGTAGCTAGTTAGGAAGTGAGTTATTCATTAATACGACATTTGGTTTGCAATATAGAAACCCGTATAACTAATACATGTATAAGTAGTTATGAGGGAGTTGGCTTATTATCTTATTCAGGGTAGAAGATGGAATAGCTAATACCTACGTAACTAATGCTACATGCCTTACTAAATACCGACATAATTCTAACCAGCTACCATATGACTGTATGACCATCATACTATGAAAATTGCACACCGGCTTGCTTCCTATGGATTTCCAAGTTATTCTTGAAACTTGAAAGATGACATAGGTTAACTGTCCATTTAATTGATATGTTTCACGGGTCTTTTTCCCGGCTGGCTAGACACTTTTGATCAAGGAAGAGTAACCTGATTCCGGTAATGGAGAAAACTTGAAGACATAAATGTCACAATCAAACAGTTTAAACTTTTTGTTATATTTTACACATAATTTTAGCAGTGGCACTCTCTTTATCTGAAAACTTTTTACATTGTTGCTTGAAAGTGATATAGTTATGAAAACTTGGTTTCTAGAGTTGCATATTAGTTAAATCTCAACTGAACCTTCTTGCTCTTTATCAGCTGATTAACTGCTATCTCTGTATGCAGGAATGAATCTAGATGCACAAATTTGGGCCGTATAATGGAAACTCATTGTCCAAAGCTTTTCGGAGCATCATACAAGGATCCAATCTCAAGTTTCAAAGACTTTCAGAGGTTTTCTGTTCAGCATCCTGAGGCAAGTTCTTGTTCCAGTTTTGACTTTGAATTTCTGGTTGCTGAATTCTATTCCACATTCTGTTCATAATTGGAGCTTATAATTTGGAATGCTTTTCAGATTTACTGGTCAATTGTTCTAAAGGAACTTCCAATTCATTTTCTGGAAGCCCCTAAATGCATCCTGGATACCTCTGACAAATCAAAACGTGGAGGAAATTGGCTTCCTGGTTCAGTTCTGAATATAGCCGATAGTTGTGTTCGTTCGAGTAATTACAGCAACAAGCAGGATGATAGCATCGCCGTTGTATGGAGGGCAGAAGGGGATGATGATAAAGAAGTTAATTGCATGACATTGAAACAGCTGAGAGAACAAGTAATGTAAGCTCCGACTCCACGTTGTAATATCTCTTCTTTCTGTTTCGTATTTGGATGAATGGAGTTTATGTCCTCTAATTTGTTCTGGTGAATGTAAAGCCATTCACTGGTTAAATTGTTCTTGTGGTTCATCTCATGCACTATACTCTTTTCTTGCATTTGGTGTTATGCGCACGATATATTTTCCTGCCTTTGGTTTTGGTCTTCTGAGGCTATCGTCAGGCAACAATGATCATAAGGTGTCGTTTTGTAAAAAACACATTTCTATACGTCCCCCTTCATGCTCCCTTCTTCTCATAATCACTCTTTTCATAATTTAGAAGACATTTAAAACTCGTTATTGCTTCCACAGGATGGTGGCAAATGCACTGGATAACATGTTCTCAAAGGGAGATGCAATTGCCATTGACATGCCAATGACTGTCACAGCAGTCGTTATATACTTGGCCATCGTTCTTGCTGGATTTGTGGTAGTATCAATTGCTGATAGCTTTGCTGCAAAGGAGATTGCAGCCCGTTTACGAGTGCCTAATGCTAAGGCTATATTTACACAGGTATTTTTTGTTTTCTAGTGTGCATAAGATTTTAATCAAAGGAGTTGTCAATGGACGAGATGAACAGGAACACTTTACAGAATATTTTCTGCATTGAAATGTTAAGAATAGGAATCCAGCCAGAGATGTTTTTTCTCTGTGTATTTAACAACTTGTCCTAGATGTCCATATCATGTTAAGTCGGTAATTCCATAACCGTGTGATTCTTCCGTTATTCCCTTTTGGGTAATGATCAATCCGACATTGTTACAGGATTCGAAGTTTCGTAGACATACAAATAATAAATCTCTAGCTTCCAGTTTATGTTTAAAAAGACATTCAACTTGTAGGACCTTATTTTGATCACGAGTTATGAAGTTTTGGATGGATATTCAGCTTTATTATTGTCTATGAGTCAGTTCTATGGCGAGTTAATATCAACAACAACAACAAACCTAGTATATTCCCGCATAGTTGGGTCTGGGGAGGGTAGAATGTATGCAGTCCATACCACTACATCCGAAAAAGTCCGAAGAAGTAGAGAGGCTGTTTCCGATAGACCCCCGGCTCAAGAAAAGGACCGAGACCGTGTTCAAATAGTGCAAGCATACAACATGATAAAATAACAACGATACAACAACCTCAAATAAGTACATGAACCAACAAAAGGTCCCCCCTCCTCCCAACCCTAGCCCTACCAACCAAGCTACACGAAACTCTCCTAACTCCAGCCTATGACTTAACCACATCCCTTAGCCTCTCAAGCTTAAAAGCAAATTCTACAGAGTTGCAGTCCGGCCGGCTATGTTGTATGGCTATATTTTAAATATCAGTAGAGCTATATTTCACTTGTATATGATTATTTCTAACATCTAAGCTTTATGCAAATTTAGGATTCCATAGTGCGAGGAGGCCGGAGATTCCCCTTGTATAGGTAAGTGACTAATTTTACGCTGGATGCTAAAACTGTGATAATGGTGAAATCCCTTCAAGGAAGTGATGAGTAAAATTCATCTTCCTCCCAACTAAAAATTACACATTCTTCACCATGCAAGATAAAAACAAAAACATAATTCTTTCATGAACATAGTGAATACATGGTTCATGCCGTCAAACTCTTGCAGTCGAGTTGTAGAAGCTGCTCCACTTAAAGCTATTGTAATTCCTGCAACTGGGGAGGATGTACAAGTCCAGTTAAGGAACCAAGATCTATCATGGAAGGATTTTCTTGCCAGTGTTGGTCACCTTCCCAGGTAATATAATGACTTTCTTTCTCATGTCTCTAATCGGTAAATTCTTTTAGTTGTGTGCATGACCCTGATTATAGTTCAAAATCAGTGCATCTATCGTGAATATATATATATATATATATATATAACACTTTTATTGGCAATCCAGGATTATGCTGGATTTGGTCTTTTACTCTCTACTTCCTCAGTTCTCCCAGGGTATCTAAATTTTGCAAAAAATATGTATAAAGAATTGATGCCAGCGATCGAATAATATCTTTATTTGCCTTTGCTGTAAAAAAAGAAAGAGAAGAAGAGTTGATAATGTTTTCTTCTTTGGCAGGCCAAATTATTATTTTCCCGTTTATCAATCCATAGATTCTGTTACCAACATACTATTCTCGTCGGGAACTACAGGTAAATTGCCTTTGCTGAGACCACATAATTTACTTTTGGCTATGGCATTTTGTGTATCTTGTTGATTCTGTTGTTCCTTTTGGCCTTCGTCAGGAGATCCGAAAGCAATACCTTGGACTCACCTGTCTCCCATTCGATGTGTTGCTGATGCATGGGCTCATCTTGATATTCATGCTAAAGATGTTTACTGCTACCCCACAAACTTGGGGTGGGTGATGGGACCAGTTCTACTGTACTCCTGCTTTCTAACTGGTGCAACTCTAGCTCTCTATCATGGATCTCCTCTTGGCCATGGTTTTGGGAAATTTGTGCAGGTGATGAACTGAATCTCCTATGCAAAGAGAAACTTCCATCTTTTGGTGAATGTTTAAAAAGGGCTGCCCAGTGCACTATAGCTCCCGCTATGCGGAGGGTCCGGGGAAGGGTCCCACCACAAGGTTGTATTGTACGCAGCCTTACTTTGCATTTCTGCTAGAGGCTGTTTCCGAGGCTTGAACCCGTGACCTCCTAGTCACATGGCAACAACTTTACCCGTTACTCCTGGTCACATGGGTGAATGTTTGTGCCCATTAATGTGTCGGCCAAGTGTCTCTCGGCAACACAATTTCCTAATGAACCAAATTTTACTCTTGATCACGTTGTGTAATAACCTAATTCAGCTAAGCTTGCTTCTCTAAATTTTATTTATTCTCGCTACCCTCCATGTGTTGGTAGGATGCAGGAGTTACTGTCTTGGGGACTGTCCCTAGCTTAGTGAAGACTTGGAAAAGTACTGGCTGTATGGAAGGCCTCGACTGGACAAGGATAAGGTGCTCCGTGAGTTCAAGTGCTAACGATAAGATCTATTTCTATGCGATAATCTGACATGATAGCATCTGCAGGATGTTTGCTAGTACTGGAGAAGCCTCTAATGTTGATGATGACCTTTGGCTTTCTTCAAGGGTGTACTATAAACCCATTATTGAATGCTGTGGAGGCACAGAGCTATCGTCATCTTACATTATGGGAAGCCTTCTTCAACCACAAGTTTTTGGAGCATTTAGCTCTGCAACAATGTCCACAGGTTTCGTCATCTTAGATGAAGACGGGCGCCCTTATGTAAGAGAGCTTTACAGCATTTTAAATATCTTTTTTGAATCCGTTGTCATTTTAACTATCGTCATCTGTTTCCAGCCAGATGACCAAGCTTGTGTTGGCGAAATTGGCTTGTTTCCTACCCAAATGGGAGCTACTGATAGATTGCTGAATGCTGATCATGAGAAGGTGTACTTTGAGGGAATGCCGATGTACAAAGATACGGTAAGCTCATGTCGTAGGAAAACAGTTTTCTAACCCCACAACACGGCGCATTGTACTATTGAAAACTATGTGAAATTGAAGTTTGGAGTAACTGGTGATTGTCTCGTTCTTTTCTTCCTAGCTTTTAAGTAACTTGATCACTGTCGTTGCTGCTATAACTGATGCTCAGTTTTTTTCCTCCAGCAACTAAGGAGACATGGTGATATCGTAAAGCGAACTGTTGGAGGTTATCTTCTTGTTCTCGGTAGAGCTGATGACACCATGAATCTAGGAGGTATAAAGGTACAACTACAACCCGAGTTTGCTAGCTTGCGCGCTTATATGCTATTGAGATTCCTTTCCTCTCGTAGATGTTCAACAAAGCTGCTCTTACTGTCCTGGTTGCTAATAGACAGCACTAGTTATGACTTGAGACCAGAACACAAACACAAATTTATAATCATGTTCATGTGTTTGAATTTATTACATTGCTGAAGCTTTATGGAACAGTAGTCGAATCAAATCTTGTTTTCTACCTGCAGACAAGCTCAATAGAAATTGAGCGTGTTTGTGATCGTGCTGATGAGAGTGTCGTGGAAACTGCTGCAGTCAGTGCTGCACCACCAAATGGTGGTCCAGAACAGTTGGCTATATTTGTGGTTCTCAAAGAGGAGGGGATGGTTATTTCACCAGACACACTGAAGAAAAGATTCTCAAAAGTCATTCAAAGCAATCTTAATCCTTTATTCAAGGTTTGTACCTCTTCAAGTTCGCTACATACTTGTTCGTCATCAAGTAAACAGACCTGGGAAATTTCTTTCTTTTTCGTTTGATTAATAGGTGAGCGCGGTAAAGATAGTTCCAATGTTCCCTCGAACAGCTTCAAATAAGTTGTTGAGGAGGGTTCTAAGAGAGCAGTGGAAGCAACATCTTATGATACAGAGTAAACTTTAGCTAACGTACTCAACTAATCTTTGGTGTATGATGTTATCATTATTTAATAACACTAGTATGCTAGTGACTTATTTATGTTAGCCATCAAGTGTCTGTATGCCAACTTGTAGCATTAAAGAGTATAAATTTCATTTATATTCATCTTGCGTTCAAGCAAAGGTCCCCAAGCACGAAGTATCTTTGCAGGGTCGCACCCCAAGGGGATGTATTGTAGGGCAAGCATAAGTGACTAATTACACTGCTCGAACTCGTGACCTATAGGTCAAACTCGATTGAACAACACCACTTTATGGTTTTCTTCTTTACCTCCCACTTAGCCTTCACACAACACAGTTTCTATTATAGAGCAACAAATATTACATTATCAAAACATCAAGAAAGCCCATGCTCCAACGTTTTCATCTCTTCCTTGAAAACGGGTATGGCTTCTTCTTGCAGACAGACCAAGACTTTGAAACCGTCTTTCTTACCTTCAGTAGCGGAAGAATGCGGCAAGAAAAAGCAAGGTTCAACACTCCCAACTAAGTGCTTAGACAGAGGGAAGACGGTCACAGGGCCACCCCACCCAAAATCAACCGTCTCATGGCCAACATGTCGCCAATCAGTAAATGCACTCACTCTATTCCCTGATGTGATCCCTTCATCATAATGCAGCTCCTGGAAATCAATGAACGAACGAACATACTCATCCGTGATGATGTTCTTGCTCTTCTTGATCGCATCTGCTGCTTTCCAGATGGGTTCATTGACGAGGTCTTTCGCCAGGAGCTGAACGTAGATTGGCACACAGCCGTTGCCCCAATAGCCTGCTGGCAGTGGTGGCTTCACTTTTCTTCTGATATTGGTTAGATAGGCAAACTTCACCGTCTCATCATCTAGTATTTTAGAAGCCTTTGCCCTGTTTCATAAGTTAATAGATCAGTCCTGCCTAGTAGATATTAAAACATGAAACCTAGCCAAGACGGGCTAACTTTTCATAAAATTTCTGGCAATTACAAAATGACAATGATAAAAGACGAAAAGGTAAAGGAACTATCTTTAAGAACTTGTGGTGACTAATGAGTATAAACCTATGACGGTTCGATACTCAATAGTCATCACCCCTTTTAGTAGAAAGTCACAAACAAGTTGGAATCGACTATAAAATCACAAAAATGTTAGTAAAACTACTAAAACGGGTAGTCCGGTGCATTAAAACTCCCACTATACGCAGGGTCAAGGGAAGGGCTTCTTGTACGCAACTTTAAGTTGCATTTCTACAAGAGGCTGTTTACGGTGCTTGAAATCGTGACCTGTTACTTTAATGCTCCCCTTCATTTGTAAAACTACTAATCAAGTTGACATTAAGTGAAAAGAACATACTTTGCTCGCCATATGAAAGCTCCCAAAGCTTCAAAAGTTGTATAAGTCGAACCAGACTGCTCATGAAGAAACCCCTTTAGCCGGTCCAACCACTCATCTTTCACCTCAAAGCACTCCCGAACCGCAGGTTTACCTGATTCCAGATACGGAACCGAATCCCTGTCCAAACTAAGAAACTCATGAACCGGGAATTCAACTCGCGGTGGCTTCCTCGGTCCAAGCAAACTCGACCGGTCCCAAACCGGTTCAATCATCGTGACATTCACATTCACCCCACGAGCAATCTCCGCCATAGCATGAAAAAACAAAGTTGATCCCATTCCATCACACATCGCGTGATGAACCGCCGTTCCAAAAACCCACCCACCACACTTAAACCGGGTCAGCTGTAGTATCAAAGGCCGGGTTAATGCCTCATCGTCTTTCGGGTCGGGTACCTGTTAGGAAAATATGTTCCATGAACACAAAATATACGAAGATGAACACAAGATTAAGGTTTAACAATATGAACGCCTGAAACACGCACGAAATGCTTTCCTAAAAAACGATATTTGTTTTCTCTCCTCTGCGAAATTGCTATGGGATTGTACGCAAATAGTTTTAGGGTCGTTTAGTTGGGAAACTAGTTATCCTGAAATTAACTATCCCAAAAGAGGGATAAAAATAACACTACAATTCAGGATAACAAATCCACGGATGAGTTATCCCATGCATTTTATCCCAACCAAACATGTGATAAGCTCATCTAAAATTAAACCCCAAATTAGTTATTCCTCCTCCCTCCTACAAAACGACCCCTTAGTGGATATGACAAGCCTATGAAACTCAACATTAAGCAAATAGTAAAGAAATTCTTCTGCAAAACATCCACTATGAACTTGATCCTTTTCTTTGGGGAAAGTTGTATCCCTCCCCTCTGCGAGATTGCTATAAAATTCTATGCAAATAATTTTAGTGGATATAACAAGCCAATAGAATTCTGCACTAATAAATACTGAAGAAATTCTTCCGCGAATCATCAACTATGAACTTGAAAAGACACCTTTTCATTAAATTATAGTAAGTATTTAATTTAATTTAAACAAAAATCCAACGTTACCAGCTTCTGAGCAAAGCTATAATCTGGATCATCCAAGTAGTTGATTGACTCCAACTTACAATCAACCTCCGACAGAATTACCGGAACTCCGTCTCCCACTTGACAGTAAAGTTCTAGACGATTATCCGATGGACGACGGCGGAGACAGCCAGTGAATTGGTAGTAGTGGAAGAGAGCGGCGGAGAGGGAAGAGGTGACAACTTCATACGGGTCGTCGGGTTTTTGTTGGGTCGGATGGTTGAGGTAGACACGAAGGTAACGGAAAGTGAGATTAAGGTTATTGTCGGTGTCGAGGTGGGAGAGAGGAAGAACATGATTTTCTCCGAAAGGCGACTGAGAAGGGCAAATTGTGGTGGTTTTGAGGATGTTTACTTCCATATTTTCCGATGGACGGACGGCGGTGGTAGTGATCGGAAAATGGTTGTTATTTTTGGTTTATAAAATGTGATAAGGTGGTAGGTAGTTAAAAGTAGAAACAAGTCAACAAGTCAACTACCAAGGTCGTTAATTCCCGCACCCCCACCCCCTTCCCCTCCCCTTTTTTTTTCTGAAAAATATTATACACGATCTATTGAAAATAAACTTTCTACTAAATCATATTCACTTAGACTCCATTTATGAGATTAGTGTTATTTTTGTTGTAGATGTTGTTGTAGTAACTACATGACTTTTTGAGCCGAGAATACATCATATTCGTATAGACTCCATTTATGAGATTAGCGTTGTTTTTGTTGTGGTTGTTGTTGTAGTAATTAGATGGGTTTTTAAATCGAGGATCTGTCAGAAATAGTTTCTCTACTCGAAAATATTTATGTACATCATATTCACCTAAATTCCGTTTATGAGATTAGTGTTGTTTTTGTTGTAAGTGTTGTTGAAGTAACTACATGACTTTTTGAGTCGAGGATCTGTCAGAAATAATTTATCTACATGTTAATAGTTGTGTACCTCATATTCGCCAAGACTCCATTTATGAGGTTAGTGTTGTTTTTGTTGTAGTTGTTGTTGTAGTATCTACGTGGCTTTTTGAGCCAAGGATTTATTGAAAATAATTTCTCTACTCGTAAAGATTAATGCACTTATATCATATTCGCCTACACTCCAGTTATGAGATTTTTGTTGGTTTTGTTTTAGTTGTTGTTGTAGTAACTGCGTGGCTTTTCGACCGAGGATTTTGTCGAAAATAGTTTCTCCACTCGTAAAGATCTACGTACATCATGTCCTTTCAGACTTTACTTAAGAGAGTATTGTTGTTTTGTTGTAGTTGTTGTTGCGGTAACTACATGACTTTATGAGCCGAGGATTTGTCGGAAATAATTTCTCTACTCGTAAAGATTAATTTACGACTACTTATATCATATTCATCTACACTCCATTTATGAGATTAGTGTTGTTTTTGTCGTAGTTGTTGTTGTAGTAGCTATACATACATGACTTATTGAGTCAAGGATTTGTCAAAAATAATCTCTTCACTCGTAAAGATTTACGTAGTACATCATATCCTTTCAGATTTCATTTAAGAGATTATTATAATTGTTGTAACTACATGACTTTTCAAGTCGAGGATGTGTCAGAAATAAGTTCTCTACTCTTAGACGTTGGTTTACGTACATCATATCCTCTTAGACTCTTCTTAAGAGATTATTGTTATTTTTGTTGTAGGCGTTGTCATAGTAACTACATGACTTTTGAGCCGAGAATCTGTCTGAATTAATTTTTCTATTGGTAAAAATATAGCTATATTAATTTTCATATAACACTTGGTAATCCACATTTTTATTGACCTTTGTTGTTATAAGGTGCTAGATAAATGATTGATATGAGATGGTAGGTGGGCAAAGAGGAATGGGGTGTGACACTTAATTTCTTTCAAATCTTTCACCTCCCCTTTTACATGTTGTTAACTACCAAACTAATTGCACAATAATATATGCTCAACAAAACTAGTTTATTTTATTTATTTACTCCCATCTGTATTAAAATAGTTGATTTTTGTTGACTTGATACTTTTCCTAAGAAAATATTTATTAGGAGTTCATAAAAATAAGTAGTATTTTTGGAAGATATATATCGTTCATACATTATGGTACCTTTTTCTTTTACGTGCACCTCGACCACCAAAATACTACTACAAAACTGTAATGGTCCAGTCGTGCCGCTAGTGATATTGTCTGTTCTGAATTTAGACTCAAAGACATGTTTACTTGTATACCCAGCATTTCTCATGTGCTTTGTTGATGTGAGACTTCCTATTCTAAGTTGGGATTTGATTCAGGTTTTCACCGCATTACCGAGATTTACCTAAACTTAGTTTGAACTTTGGTGATACATTGACAAGGCTGACATAGGAGTGACTCTGATACCGTTTGTGACGGTCCAACCCACTGGTGATATTGTCTGCTCTAGGCCTAGACCCAATCAATTTTAAAACACGTCATCAGAGTGGATGACCTGTTTACTTTCACCATGCCGTGTAGAATTTTAAGAAACATTCAACCATATATACAATGTGGAAAACAACAATTATTCAATCTTTAACAAATTTTCAGCCATATATACAATGTGGAAAATTTTCAAACCTTTTCCTTAACATGTCCTTTGTATAAAATTAGATAACAAAATATCATCGATTTTATTTAACAGACTTGCTTTTTATACTCTTTTCGTTCCATTTTATGTGTCATCATTTCCTTTTTAGTCCATTCCAAAAAGAATGTCATCTTTTCTTATTTGGTAATTATTTAAAGGTACAATTTCACATTTACCCTTGTTGGTCCTACTTAATTAAAAAAAAATAGTAGCACATTTTTTTATAAAAGGACAATTTGATAAACATAATCAAATCTTTCCTTATTTTTTAAATTTTATGCCCGATCAAATAACGACACATAAAATGAGACGGAAGGAATATCTTTTAAATCCCAAATTTAATGGAATATTCACATCACTCTCAAGTGTAACTGATTTTTCTTTATATTTTTTTAAAGTGCAAAAAATCATAGCTGGTAGCCAAGAGAAAACAAAATAAGATTAGGTTGGATTTGACACCATAGGAAGCAACTGGTGTGGAAATAAAATGTTATTCAACACCATTGAATTTTGATACCTCGTACGCGTAAACTTTTTTTTTTTTCTATTATCTCTCAGTTTGTATTAGATTTCGGTTAAACTTTAATATCTTTATTTTATTAATTTCTTGGAGATTTTTTTTTTCAGTAATACTGCTTTGGTCTCTTTGGGTCAACCAATTAAATATTCATATACCTCTAAGTGGGGATGTACAAATCGAACCGTTAAGTCAAATCGAATCGATAAATCAAATCAAACCGAGGAAAAAAACGACTTATGGTTTGGTTTGATTGGTTTGGTGTTAAAAAAAAAAAACAATCATTCTTGGTTTGCTTTGGTATTAGCAAAAATAAAATCAAACCGAACCGACGTAATACATTTATCATTTTAATTTTTTATACTTAAAAAAATATTACTTATAATCTACTTTCTAATTACTTTTATAACTTTTTTATATTCAGAAAATAAATATATATTCTTGGGCCTTTAGTTATAATATTTAGGAAAAAAGATATGAACTGACCATTTTAAAAAGAAATGGTCCACACTATGAAAATATGGACAATTGGAGCCAGTCGACCCAATTTATTTTCTTTTTTTAACCACTTGGCCCAAAACCACTCTCCTTACACAATTAAGAAAATTAAATGTTATTTATAGTTGTTACTCTTAAATCACTTTTCTTTTCTAAATATACTTTCTCAAATCTTCTTTTTTTCTCCTTTATTATGCATCGATCAATATCAAAAATTGATTTGTTGTTTCTTGCATTGGAGCATTGAAAACTATGGACATGAAGCAAAAAATAGAAAATAAAGGAAAGTTAAAATTAACGGGTAAAGCGGTCAATTTTGACCTCAAATTTGTTGTTAATGATGATTTTTTTACAGAATCATTACATACAGGTTTGTACTTGAAGCAATGTCATAGTTCTTTAAATTTGAAGAAGAAAAAAATAAAATAATGAGGTCTCAGGGTAAGAGAAAAGCCATGTCTTGGTCCATGTTCTTCTCAGAGGCTGATTCAATCACGGTGAGTCGGAGATGTTCTTCTTAGAGGGTGACTCAATCACGGTGAGTCAGAGATGTTTTGATGCATGTAAAGATTAAAAAAAAAGAATATGCCAATAGATACTTTTTTATACCATATTTATACACATTTTTTAAAAGAGAGAAGGGGAACCTTTGCATGCACATACAATCTCTATACCCAATTGATACTCTTTTATACCACATTGATACACTTTTAAAAAAAAAAAAAAGGGAACCTTTGCATGCACATACAGTCTCTATACCCAATTGATACTCTTTTATACCACATTGATACACTTTTTTTTTTTTTTAAAAAAAAAAAAGAAAAAAAAAAAGGGGAACCTATGGATGCATCTATAGTCTTTATACCCATTTAATACATTTTTATGTCACATTGATACACTTTTATACTACATTGATATACTTTTTAAAAAGGGTGAGGGAATTCTTTGCATGCACATGCAATCCCTATACTCAGTTGATACTCTTTTATACCACATTGATACACTTAAATTCAACATCAGATATCCACTGACCCGTATTTTATCATTATTGAAACTAAAACTGAAGTTGAAGCCATTATTTTGTATCAATTTTGAGCAAATTTACAATGGAAAAAAATTATAGGAAGCTAATTGAATGCAGATTTTTGGAGATTTTATACAAAATTTATGAAATAAGAAAGATTAATTGAAGTATCGAAAAAGGTAAAAGAATGGAGGTTTTGGAGTTTGAATGGAAAGGAAATTGTGAATGAAAAGGAAAGAAAGAAAAAAAAAGTTACTTTAACGACATTTTCGATTATGTTTAAGCGTATGACAGTGAATGTTAGCTAGTGAAATTACTTTGTGGCTATTTATAGGGTATTTAATTTTGAGTGATATTTTTATGATATTATTTTAGTTAGGTGCTATTGCTGTCCTTTTTTCTAATATTTATCCATTAGTAACAGATTAATACAAAACCCAATATTAATATAAAAACCTATAACTCTTAAATTGCTCCACTTTACATTTTACTTTCCAAGTTTTCAGAGAGTTTTCATTATTTCCTCATCTCACTTCCATCTTAGTTTTCTCATTCTCCTCATTCGTCAAGTTTTGATTTAGGTTTGTTTCTCTTCTTTCTCCTTTTTCTTGTGGAATTATGTTATAGTTAATTATTTTATGGAGTTAAATTTTTAATAAGTTGTCTCCAATTCTCCATTTTTCTTTATGCTCACATTCTATTACTTGTGGGTGTCGTATTTATGTTATGCTATCTTGTTCCATGCTTTACTATGAATTTGTTTAGTATTTCGTGTCTCGAGCCGGGGGTCTATCGGAAACAACCTTTCTACTTCTTTAAAGGTAGAGGTATGAACTGCGTACATCTTACCCTCCTTAGACCTCACTATGTGTGAATACACTTGGTTTGTTGTTATTGTTGTTTATGTGAAGGAAACTTTCAGACAAGCTATTGTGATTAGTGACTTACAAATTGAATCACTGAGTATCCACATAATATTACCTTGAGAGATAGTAGTTTAAACGTCTTAGTAATTTGTCAACTTAATTTTAATTGGAACTACTCTATGACCATTTTTTTCTTTTATCTTTTTAGTGAAAACATTTAATTTTTTCTTCAATCACATTATAATTGTAAAAAAACTGAGAAAAAAACCGAAAAAACCCGATTAAAACCGAAATATAAAACCAATTGTATATTGGTTTGATTTGGTTTATAGATTTAGAAAACCGACATTGTTGGTTTGGTTATATTTTAATGAAAAATCGAACCAATCCGACCTATGTACACTCCTACCTCTAAGATTACTAATTAATTAATTTGAACGAAATATTTATATTTAAATTAGATCCACAATTGTGCTTATACAAGGATAAGCACATATTTTGTCACTAGGGTTTGTACTCGAAGCACCTTTAGAGGCAAAATTTCAGATTATACGCTTCGAATTTTTACTAGTCATTCAATATTGTTATATAAATTTGGAGATTAATGTGAATTGCTGCTAAGTTGTGGAACTTTTAAATAAGTTATCTATGATAGTTCGTCTTTACTTTCTGACTGCACATGCCTGATGTGTAGGCTGAACAATTCCCATCTAATAAATTAAGCACATCTACAGGGAGCAAAACAAGTTGACAGACGCACTGGTGAGACTAGATACTTCTATTTAACGTGGGAATTCCAGCACCCATTATGGATATTTTGCAGGTTGACAAGAGCGGAGGTTTATCGCGTTGGAACGTTAGGGTAGTGACGTCTACTCAGATGCCAATATTGTATAATATTCATAGTTTTACTTAGCAGAATGTAAATATATACTTGCAATACTAGGGCAACTACTGTTGCTATCAGTGTGTGTACAAATATAACTATCGTTTGAAAAAAAAAAAGACATATTTTTCTGCTTACGACATGTGGAAAAGCAAAGTTTGAAACTTCAAACGGAATAAGAAAAAAACGTTTCCCTCGTTATTACACAAAAAGAACAATTAATTATTGAACAAAAAAAAAAAAACATTTTAATTAACAAAAAAAATATTTACACAATGCATGCACCAATCACTTCATTTTCCTTTTTCCACAGTGAGTTAACGAACAAATAATTTATGACTTTCATTTTTCTACTTCAATTGCCTATAAATACTGCACCATATTCTCACAAACAAATAAATCATCAAACTTTTAATTTCTTCATTCTCCTTTATTATTTTTTTCCCTTAATTACTTTATTTTAATAACTCAAAAATATAGTGCCTACTAAATCCTCAATTGATCTTTCAAATATCACTGATTTTGTAGTAAATGAAGGGCATGGAGTAAAGGGTCTTTCAGAAATGGGCATTCAAAAAATACCCAAACAATATATTCAGCCAATTAAAGAGAGATCAATTACAACTACCCCTACAATTCTTGATGATCAAATTCCAGTAATTGACATGTCCAATTGGAACATTGACAACAATGCAGCTGAGAAATGGGTTTTTTTTCCAGATAATAAATCACGATATTTCTCTTCAAGTTCTTGAATCCGTTAAGGAAGCCACGTATAGGTTTTTTAAACAGCCCGCGGAGGAGAAGAGTAAGCATTCCAAGGAAAATTCATCGACTAATAACGTAAGATATGGTACACGTTTTACTCCTAAAGCTGAAAAAGCTTTGGAATGGAAAGATTATTTGAGCCTTTTTTACGTTTCTGATGACGAAGCTGCTTCTCTTTAGCCTTCTGCTCTAAGGTTCGCAATATTAATTCATCCCCACCACCCACCCAAAAAAAATCTATTTATTATTTTCTAATTTAAGTTACATACGCTGACAGTGTAAACTGAAAGCCTCCATCATTACAACAGGGAAACACTTCATGTCTGCCTTTATAACAGGTACAAAAATTAAATCGTACTAATTATGTCCTGCAAATAAATATACTTAATGGCTTTTTTTTAATTAAATGCGTTTGATAATTTTTCTTACTTAATTATTTCAGGGATGAAGCATTGGAGTTGTTGAGAAATTCAGAAATTGTGATCAAGAAGTTATTAGAGGCACAACTAAACATAAAATCAATAGACCAAACAAAAGAATGACTTCTAATGGGATCAAAGAGGATTAATTTTAATTACTATCGAAAATGTCCTAATCCTGAATTAACCATTGGTGTTGGTCGTCACTCTGATGTCTCAACGTTAACAATACTTCTTCAAGATAATATTGGAGGCACGTGTCACCAATCGAGGGGGCTTTGGTAATTAACATTGGCGATGAATACAATAATGTATTTTTATATTATTAAATATATAGTAATAAGTGCTTAAATGAATACAATAATGTATTTTTATATTGCATGCGCATCTTTCTCATGTAAAACTATTTTGTTTCTTGTATTAAATTTAAGTGTGTTTAATATTCCTTGGGATAAATTTGTGGAAACTAATTAAAGGCCTAAATAATATGTCGTCTATTCGTTTTTTTCTTTATTTTGTTCAGTTATTTTAGAATTCATTAGTTTTGTAGATTACACTGAATTTATTATTGTTGTACGACATATCTATAACCCATCTTTTTCATCATTTTTTTCGGTAATGAAAGAATTAGTTGCATTAAGTATTATGCACCATAATCAGTGACAGCTAGAATTTTCACTTATTTACTGTATATGTACATAAAAAATAATCTTAATCATGCATGAATTTTGGAACTATTAATTCCAAGCTAGCTGTAACGTTCCTAATAAAAGTAATTATTCTACTTTGGTATAAAGACATCAACGCCCAAAAATAAAGGAGGAATTTTTATTTTCATAGATAGCATGGAGGGAAGAAATTAACGAAGATGAAATAGTGATAATGGGAAAAAAAGGGAAATTACCAAGACAATTCATTAATTAATAGGGCTGGTTATTATAAGTAAACATTTCACTTTCCATACCAATCCTAGCATGAAGTCACGACGTTGATGGTGACATGGCAACTGACCAAGGAGTTCAGAATGTGAAGAAGTAAACATACGAAGAAGTCAAAAGAGTTCAACGTCTATTATATATACATAAAACATGATTTTATCTATATACAAATAGTGTAATTTTCTGCTTAAAGAGGTTTGAATGAAGTGAACCCCTCGATCCTACCTGGCTCCGCCTTTGAATGAAGAAGAGGTCAGAAAAAGAAGAAAGCAAATAATGTAACTGTTAAAACGAAAGAGATGATCGGAGTATATATATAACTATACAATACCTAAAAAGTTCATATGTTGTTATTGATGATGGTTAGGTTCACAATGAAATTAATATTTGTAGATATTTGACGAACATTTTAATACATCTATCCAGTGGCGGAGCCAGACCTTTCTTTAAGGAGGTTCAGAAGTAAACATATGGATTAGTCGAAGGGGGTTCAACATCTATAATACATACATAAAAATATTTTTATCGAAGGGGGTTCAACCCGCCACTGCATCTATCGAGTTTGAACAAAAGTTAATGGAATGCTGGTGAACCTGAACCAACTATAACTAATTAGAGAAAAATGTAATAAAATGCATGTGTAGCTTAAGTTTCAAGTTACCAACATGACTATAAATGAAAAATTGGTAAACATAAAATTAATAAAAAGTAGTGCATGCAAGAATGCGTCTGCCGGGAGTCGAACCCGGGTCTATTGCTTGGAAGGCAATTATCCTAACCGTTGGACTACAAACGCTTGCTTGATGTTGCAGCGAAGTTTGAAATTATTCACAATAACCCTTTAGGGATGGTTTGCTTAAGATATAGTAATATCGGGATAAAATGGGAGATTATTTTATTTCGTGTTTGGTTAGAGGTTAGTCCGAGATTATTTAGTTTCACTATTTACACCATAGTAATGAGATAAGTTATCCTATTATATGATGGGATAACTAATCCGATGATTAATTGTTTTAGAATAACTCTTTCTCAGCCAAACGACCCTTTAAGTTAAAAGAGGGCCCTACCTACTAGCTAGACCTGATTAATGACCGTTGATCAAGTTTATAAAATTAGCTTATTTTGAAAAAAAGTTATTTAAAAAGTGCTTTGGGAAAAAAGTTACTTTTGGTGAGAAATAATTTGTGTTTGGTTAATAAATTTAAAAAACACTTTTGAAATGTAATTAGTATTTGGTCAATTTTTTTAAAAGTGCTTTTAAGTGTATTTTTTTCAAAAGTATTTTTTAAAAAAATGCTTTTAAGAAAAAGTTATTTTTTAACTTATGAAAAAATGTTGTTCTTACTTTTCAAAAATGTCTATTTTTTTTCAAAAGTTTAGCCAAACACCTAAGAAATAAGTACTTTTACTAGAAAAATAATGTGACTTAAGAAATTTAAATTACATGTCTAAACAAAACTTTAATTTCATCTCAAATAATTTCATATCACGTGACCAGATAGACAATAATAATTCAACTATTTAAAGTGGAGAATCAAATGATTATATAAAATAATAATACTTCGATTTATAATGTGCTACACTTAAGTTAAGGGTATTTCTAAACAACCTCCCTATCTCCTTGAGGTAGTAATAAAATTTCTGTACACTTTACGCTCTTAGACCTCACTTATATGATTTTAATAAATATTTTATTATTTTTTATAACAGTTAAATTTAGAATTTCAATATATTTAGTATGATTTGTTTCACAAAACTAAAAAATGGAATAGCACGCTAATTAAACTATGAATTACCATTAAAAAGAAAAAGAAAATCATATTTTCATATATATAATACTTAATTAAAAAAAAAAAAAAGTGAGGAAACTCATTAGTAAGATGCATTCAACGAAACCGATTTGGATGTAAAATTGACATCTCATCCATTTTTATCTTAATTGCAAAACAGTCTTTCGGTAAACCAAATAACTTTGCATTATATACCCCCCACTTTCTTGGTAATGATATTAAATACCTTTCTTCTTGAAACTTCTTTCTCTTTCTTTCTCCATTGTAGGGCAAAACAAACAAAAAAAAGCTTCGCAAAAATGGCGCAAATGGCGAGGAGCATGAGGGTCCCACCAAACTCGACTAGTTTATCAGAAGCTAAGAAAAGGACGTTAGAATTCTTTAGGATGTGTTGCAGATCAATCCCTGAAATTATGGATATTTACAACTTATACGATGTTGTTACCCCTTCTCAACTTCGCTCTGCTGTTGCTTCTGAAGTTCGCAAAAATTCCAACGTTACTAATCCTAAGGTACTCTTTTCCTTAATCCCATTTAGCTGAATTAATCAATTAACATTGTTTGCTAATTATCTATATTATTCTTGTTAATTTTTTTTACTATGAACATTCAAATTAGAGAAAATGTTCATTTCTTTTCTTTGTATGATAACCGTGGCGTGTGGGCCAGTTTGTGTGACAAATTCCACGAGATACTGTTAGGTGTCGTTTGGTAGTAGGTATAAGGATAATTAATTTCGGATTAATTTAAAAGTGGAGCTTATCTCATGTTTGGTCGGACAAAATGCATGGGATGACTCATCCCGTGATTATTATCCCGAGATTGTAGTGTTTTTCATATCCCTCCTTGAGGGTGGGATAACTAATCCTGGGATAACTTGTTTTCCAACCAAACGACCCCTTAGTGTTACCTCCCACCACCAGCAACAAGTACCTATGTTACTCTAAATCTGTCTGTCAAGGGCCTCAAGGCTAGGATTGATGGGAAGAAATCAATTGTGTTTTTTGTCTCCGCTGGGATTGAACGTGGGACCACTAGGCTACAACTTTGGATGCAGAAAATGTTAACTTCTTGGTAATTGTTAGTGTAAAAATGGCGACTTTACACGAAAACACTAGGTGATTCTTGCCGTCTGTCCTACCATGGTGGTTAGAGTTAGTTGATATCTTGTTGCCGGTGGGAGGTGATAGGTATCTCATAGATTTAGTTAAGGTGGGCGAAAGCTGCCCCGGACACCATGGTTATAAAAAAAATGGTGACTTTACCTGATTGATTTCATAAAGGTACTTACTTTTGACTGATAGTGAGCTAGAAATTGAATTACTTTTGGATTATGCAACGGTTAAGGGATCTATTAGAATTGTTTGGTAGAAAAGATTATGCAAGTAAATGGGTTGGAGATGCGATGATCAGGATGAGTTAACGTAAATATGTGAAGTCTAAGTCTGATGATAAAGTTTCTTAATTTTTGTTTGATTTGAGAAAGCTTTGACCTTTATTTAAGAATAAAGTGTCTCTTTTGGAGAATATTAATCTCGGTGTGCTTCCCTTTTATCAAGGGTCGAGGGTGGGTTTGAGGAAGGAGTATATTGTAGTATGTGCTGGAATCGAGATAGTAGTGTTGTTGTGAACTGAATCAAATTGAATTATTGGTTTTAAAACACCAAGTATTGGATTTTCACTCATTTCACATATGAGATATAATTAGTTGCTAATTTAAATTGATAGTCTGGTCAATTAAGTGGTTCTAACAACTAGCTAACAAATTTGAACTGTCTGGTTATTCTTTTGGATCCAAATAGCATTTGAGCTTTTTGAGTCTCCAGAAGTTTCTTATTTTGGTTTGCTCAATCAGTAAAACAAATCTTTATAGATTCCTTTCGGTTTGATGTGAATTAGGTTAATTTTGGTAGCTGATGAATTCTAAAGGTGGTTTCTTTTTCAAGTTTATTGCTTGTAGGATTCAGAGAGACCAATTACTATTGTTCAGCGTTATGAGATCTCAGTCTACTTAGAAAGATGCAAATATGGGCTTGATTGATGTTGGCACTTAAAACCATCAGTCGAATACTCTTGTTATGTTTAGAAACTGTAAAAGTAGCGGCATTTTATCCAAAAAAAAAAAAGAACACGTAGAGCAGAAAGAAGATTCGATTTAGTAAAAGAAATTGCTGAACAAATAAAATGAGCTTCTTGTTGCTACGTTGTTAGACTAAGGCTCCTTAATCTCGAACTTGGGGAATTTGAAGGTGCGTCATCAAGATGCCAGTCCGACTTAGTGTTATTGTCTAATACACACTCTTTGGTATTTGTCTACCTTTGAGAGCGAAGTTCATTTTCTTAGCCCCTTGTTTTATGATTTTGATGCATCTTCTTTTTCAATAAACCTGATCGTGATGAGTCTTTTGGTTTTGCTATTATTACTTCGGAGATTTAGCTAGCAAGGTATGCAGGTAGAGCTTCTTAATGATCATTGAAGACAAAGGATAAGAAACATATTAGATTTGTTGAGCTTTAAAGGAAGCGAAGGCTATAGTTGCATAATATTCTCTCCATGCAGAACGAGAGCAGTCAAGTATTTGTTTCCAACATTCGCAATTTCACAGCGTGTTATTCCATATTTATTCAATCTTTCTCATTGATGCCTCTTGTGTCTTCTTTATTACAGAATTGGTTCCCATCGTGTTAGATACCCTCATACCATTTAGTACACAGTACACGCTGTGTGGACGATCTCCCTTATTCGTTTTTCGTTGAATTAGAAACACTTATACTTCGAAAAGAATACAAACAATGTCTATGTCGCTTCTCTTTTCTGCTTGTTTCAATTATGGTTTTTGTTTCATGCATTAAATTATTTGTGTTGGATTAGGCAAGAGCTTCTCACTAAGATTGCAAATGCTTTCATGTAATCAATGTCTTATTTTTCTTGTGAGTGAATTATAAAGAAGGCATGCGGCATGGTTTTTTTTTTTTTTTTTTTTTTTGTAAAGAAACATAATAAAATGAGGAACGACAAAGAGAGAGGAGAAAACTTCCGGGAATGGATTTACACCCCGAGTTCATAGATTGTGTCATCCTTCTAGATACAAAAGTTGCCCCATGAGAATTCTCATCAAAATGCGTATTGCTATTTATTGTAGTTTGATACGTGTCCACCGCCATCCCATGATATGCAGCGAGAGAGAGCTTGTTCAATTGTACTCATGACTGATCTCTATCGTATAGGTAATTGACATGCTGCTGTTCAAGGGCATGGAAGAGTTGAAGAACTGCGTCGACCATTCAAAGCAGAGGCACCATCTTGTTGGCAAATACGTCGTAGGTAACCAAGGTCTTGTGCAGGACCTTGGACATAAAGATCAGGGCATCTCTAATTTCCTGAAAAACTTTTACAGCAGCAACTACTTTTAGATTTCTTTTAAAGTTTGCTTTCTGTGGCGAATAATAATGACGATGCTTGCTTGCATCTCACTCTTGTGAATAAATAAATATACCTGCTGCTTATTGGTAGTGAGTACTCTTCTGAGTCTACAACTGCATGTTGTTATGTGGTCGAAATCTGAAGGAGTAAGTGTACCCTTTGTCACTCTGACTGCTCGCGGCCAGCTGCCTGCTGAAGAAGGTGCTGTTTTTTCCTGTATTGTAAAGGGGTCGCGTTGAGCAACCATCGAAGGGAACAATAACTAAGCTATCAGCTCCATGAATCCGAACAAAAAACGAAACAAACATCATATTGTCCTACACACAATGTCACATTGTAAATCAAACAAAAGCAAGCAAGCATCCTTTATATTGTATCATTGGACATTATCCAGTAGGCAATATACAAAAATGTAAATGTTAGATAACATCCGCTAATTAAGTTGAAATAAAGATATATTTGTAGGTTAAATCTATTTATTTATTTTTTAAAAATCAACCAATTCACAAAACTACAACAAACATATTAGTACGCCAGAAGAAATACCCACTTATCCTGTGCGATCTTTAATTCCGCTTTCTACGTTGGAGAATTAGTAGGAGTCGTTTAGTATAAAGGATAAAAAAATACTAATAATCTATCGATAAAATACAAGAATACTTTATTACAACAAATATATTAGTCGCTTGTATTTTGCTCGGGAAAAGAATAACCCACTTATCCAATATTATCTTTAATTTCCGTCATCTACTTTGAAGAATTATTAGGAATCGTTTAGTATGAAGGATAATAATCTAATCATAAGATATAAGAATATTTTATACCGTATTTAGTTAGTCCCAAAATTATTCATTCCATCATTTATATCCGATTGGTGATATAAAGATAACAAATCTCGTGGGATCAGATGTCATATCATACCAAACCAATCAAAGTTAATTATGCCAGAACTAACTAATAAATAAATGACCTAAAAAAGGAAAAGAAAGGGTAGAATTTATCTATTTTATCCCAAACGCAGTGTAAAGAAAGTAAACGCAACGTGCGGAGAAGTGTGAATTGAAGTAATTTTGGCATTGGTGTATCAGTCATGCCCCTTAATTTCTAGTTTACGTTGAATCAGCGGAGACGCAAAAAACAAGTGAAAGAGAAAGAAAGAGAAAGAGCATATATAGGCTGCTCCATTTTTTCCCTTTTAAAGATATTTTCTTTTTTCCCATTTCCCTTCCTTCTTCTACAACTTAGGGTTTCTTTCTTCCTTCCTTCCTTCCTTCTCCTTTTTATGTATGTATAGCTATTCCTTGTTTTGCTTATGAATTCTATGTCCATATTCTGTAATTATTCTTGATTTATGCTTTTGGGTTTTTTAAAAGATCACAAATTTGCTTCATTTCCCTTGTTTTTGATGGGAAATTAATTTAAATCTAAGTTAGTATGTTGTTTCATGGGCTTTAATCTACAATCTTTTGTTTTTGCTGTATTTTTCCATTGTTTTTCCTTTTTTATTAATCTTAAAATGTACTCTTTTTTTGGCATGATTTTTTGTGTATGCTCTTAAAGGTAGAATTTTTTGAAAGGAAGAATCTTTCATTTTGTTTGGATTCCATGTGGTTTGATGTGTGAACTTGGCAGTAGTAATCTGTTAGTTTTTGACAAGCTGAGTATTGGTTGCATTTTCTTAGCTTATGTACGGTTGGGTTGCATTTGCATGTTTACATGGTTGATCATCTGTAAAGATTGCCATTTTTGTGTTTGAATTGTGGTTGACCTGCATGTGGAATTTGTATATCTGTGCTGATTTTTAGAAAATTTGTTTTGTAATTTCATCAGGTGTGAGAGTTGATTTGATGTTGAACTATATTTTTGGATTTTCTGTGGAATCTTGGTGCTAGAAAGGAGAAGTAAGCTCGAATTTGAGGGTTTTGACCTATCCCTGTTGAAAAAAGGTTAACTGCATTTTTTGGGTTAGCAGAAAGGTGATTGATTGATCAGGTTTTGATTTCTAGGTGTTTCCGCTATGCCAACATCCTGGGCTGATTCGGTTTCTGCAGCCGATAATCTGGCTTCTGCTGCTCGACCCAAGTCATCGTATGTTCCACCACATCTCAGGAACAGGCCTACTTCAACGGATCCTCCTCCACAGGCTTCCTACGCTGGGCCTGCTGCATCCAGTCAGGAACAAAGTGGTTATGGTGGCCCAAATGTAGGTGGAAATCGTTGGAGTGGTCCAAGGAATGATTTCCGATCTGGTTATAGTGGTGGAGGAGGCCGTGTTGGTGGCTGGAATAACAGAACAGGTGGTTGGGATCGTGGGAGGGAGCGGGAAGCTAACCCCTTTGTAGATGATGATGTTGAAAGCTTTGTTGAAACAGAGAATTCTGGGATCAACTTTGATGCATACGAGGATATTCCTGTGGAGACGAGTGGGGAAAATGTACCCCCTCCTGTGAACACTTTTCTTGAGATTGATTTAGGTGAAGCTGTCAACCAAAATATTAGGAGATGCAAGTATGTTAAACCAACCCCTGTGCAAAGGCATGCTATACCAATTGCACTTGCTGGTAGAGATTTGATGGCTTGTGCTCAGACTGGTTCTGGAAAAACAGCTGCTTTCTGCTTTCCCATCATAAGTGGAATAATGAGGGGCCAATTTCCAAGACCTCCTCGTCCGCGTGTGGCATTTCCGCTGGCTCTTATTCTTTCTCCCACAAGGGAGCTCTCATGCCAAGTAAGTTTATGGGGGTCTCTTGATCTATGCACTCAAAAGGGTGGGGGAGAATAGATAAAGCTTATGTTTTCCTTTCAAAAAGATTTTTAAGTGCGAGGTTGAACGTTGTGTATTGGCTTGCAGATTCATGATGAAGCTAAGAAATTTGCATATCAGACGGGTGTCAGGGTGGTTGTTGCTTATGGTGGTGCTCCCATAAACCAACAGGTTCTATTTCTTCTCTTGTTTGCATGGTGCTTTATCTAATCTATTCAGCTGACGTTGTTCTGTGGCGTGTCATTTTATTGGATTTTCATGCAAGTGCATTTATCTTTAACTGCCCCTATACTTGCTCAGTTACCAACAAGTTATCTTCTTTACTCAGTATCGGAAGAAAATCACAAGGAAATCTTGTTTTCGACACTTGCAACAAAGTTTACTCTGTCCTGGAGATACCACTTTTACAATGATTAGGGATAAACACTTATACATTGATTAGGAATAGCCACTCATAACACAATTTTACCATCTCTGAGTTTAGGTTGCTTGAAGTTCTCATGCTATCAATGAGATATCTTATTTTTGCAAAAGAGGAACATTGCTTTAGTTGAAGATTGACCTTGCCTGCATTTTTCATATTCTTAAAAACCTGCTTTATCTTTCTCAAAAAATTATGTTGCATAAACCATACACATTTCCTGGTCAGTGAATTCTCTTTCAGCAAGTGAATCTTTCTGGTCTAATTACATAGTTAATGCAAAGGACCTGAGTTGTTCAGGTTCCCTAAAAGTGCTGCCGTGCTCGTGTGTCATCCTCCAAAAATGCGTAACTTTTTGAGGATCCAACACATATCCCACAGGATTTTGGAGGATCTGAGCAACATAGTAATGGACAATACTGGTAACTATTGAGTGTTTTACAAGATCAGTGGATATACAAATTGTTTGTTGTACGCTTTCATGCATGCACTATGTGAGACTTCGTATGCATCGAATAAGGAGATTGAAATGTCTATTACCATTCAAAAGCAGTTCTCTTATAGATGTTTTTGAGCCGTGATATTGTTGTATCTTAACAGCTTCGAGAGCTAGAGAGAGGAGTGCATATTCTTGTGGCAACACCTGGACGGTTAGTTGATTTACTTGAGAGAGCTAGAGTCTCGTTACAGATGATAAGGTACTTGGCTCTAGATGAGGCAGATCGAATGCTTGATATGGGTTTCGAACCTCAAATAAGGAAAATTGTGCAACAAATGGACATGCCTCCACCTGGTGTAAGACAGACAATGCTATTCAGTGCCACTTTTCCCAGAGAGATTCAGGTTAGTGCTCTGTGTATTCTCTGTTCATCGACCTATATTTTCTATTTTTATTCTATTTTACTTCATTCTCGATCATCCTGTTGACTTAAACTTTTGAACTTAAAGTTGGAACACCCCCACCCCACACCCACCCACCCATGTTACTGATCTAGCTGCTTCCATATTTATTACCCACTCCGTTCAGAAAAGAATTTCACTTTTCTGAATTTGGAAATGATTTAACTTGAACTTCCCATTTTACCCTTAACGACAAGTTTTTATAGCCATACAAATGTTATACTATGTGTAAGATCACAAATTTCAAGAGTCTTATAGCTACAAAATGTTATGACATATTCTAGACTACAAGTCTCAAAAGTCTTCATTTCTTTCTGAAAATCCGTACCCAGTCAAAATATGCGTATAAATTGAAAAGGGTTGGACTACATTGTTCTCGAGCTTACCTGAGTTTTTCTTTTTCTCTTCAGTTGTTTTTTCCCCTATATTTTTGCTCAATTAAAGCATAAGAAGTTAATTGGAATGATAACTGTGAATATACATTTTTATGAGAAGTTTTTAGCTTTGATCTTGCAGAGACTGGCATTGGATTTTCTTTCAAACTATATCTTCTTGGCTGTGGGAAGGGTTGGCTCTAGTACTGATCTGATTGTTCAGCGAGTTGAATATGTTCAGGAGACTGACAAGAGAAGCCACTTGATGGATCTTCTTCATGCACAGAGGGCAAATGGTGCTCATGGCAAGGTATTAGCCATCTGTTACTCCATTTGACTTAATTGTTGATGTTTATTATGTAGGGTGAGCAAAAAAATTGATGTTCTCTCCTGAAACTATATTTTCTGAGCCTTCTTTTTTATTGTTAGTTGGTGGAGAAGTATTCACAGTGCCCATTAGGTACTTGCCTGTGTTCTTCTGAAGTGTGCCCTCTTCTTTATGGGGTTTCTCACAATAGGAAACTGTATCTTGTTTGATTGACATCTGTATCACATTAGCTCTTATCTGTATCTTTAACAAAGAACCGAATCTCAAAAAACTAAATATGTTGTCTGGTGTGGTAATTTTGTGATTTAATCGATTATTGATGGTGATGCTAACAATAAAGACTAAAGGTTGAGTTGTTGGAGGCAGAACAGTCTACAGATCAATGAACAAGTCAAATCAGAAATTTATTGCTTAAAATGATCATTTTTCACAAGATGCTTCATTCCTGGTATTGCATGGTATTATGTTAAGGTTCAACCAGATCAAAGAGACGCCGAGTGTGTCTTTATTATTAGTCTTGTTAGAAGCAATTGCATTTTCCTTTTCCTAGCTACTCTTCAGTTGAATTACCAGAAATTATTGTTTGAAATTCTAATGGCTATTGTCTTTAATTATCAGCAAGCTCTTACCCTTGTTTTTGTCGAGACGAAAAAAGGAGCTGATTCATTGGAGCATTGGCTTTGTATGAACGGTTTCCCTGCTACTGCTATTCATGGCGATAGAACTCAGCAGGTATTGATGACTTCTCTGTGATTCTGATTGGTTAATCTTATGAGACATATAGCTCTGATATGGCTATTTATTCTCCATTTTACATGATGTGCTTCTGTCCTTTTTCTTGAGTTTCTTATGGTTTTTCTGTGTTCTTATCATCGAGTACAAGTTAAATTTCATGGTTTGTGTTTTTGGCTGGCTTAAAATGGGTCCAGCTCCTGGTGTTCTCTTTGAAATCTGAACCATGAAATACCGTGTAAAATGGAGTGTACAATCCTCTAGGTTTAGCAGTGTAAGGCGTTCTAGAAATTGGGGATGCGGAACTTCTGTTCTACTTATTTTTCCTTTTATCTTTTCTTGTCTATTTGAAAAAGCTTCTTAGAAGAGTGAAGTATATGCTGAAAGTTGAGATTTGAGATGCTCAATTTCTTAACACAGGAAGAACTTGGAATTTCTACTATTCCTTTCATTTGATCTCTAGAGTCTCAAAAGCCTAGAAGTTCTCTTTGAAGTGGTTGTGGACAAATTCCTACAATAATTTCCGATTTTCTATAACTGCATTATGCAGATAATGTGAATTGATTATAGCTTTTAGCTATCATTAGTCTTTAAGATATGTGGCAGCACTTCTACCTTTACACCTTCAAGTAGCTTGTTCTGAATGGGATTTCATTTCATTGTTCCCCTTAATCAATTATTGCTGTGCGTTGCTGGCAGGAAAGAGAATACGCTCTGAGATCCTTCAAAAGTGGTAATACACCAATCTTGGTTGCTACGGATGTGGCAGCACGTGGTCTTGATATACCCCATGTTGCTCATGTTGTCAACTTTGACATTCCAAATGACATTGATGATTATGTCCACCGTATTGGAAGAACAGGGCGAGCAGGAAAATCAGGTTTAGCAACAGCCTTCTTTAACGAGAACAATTCTTCAGTGGCAAGAGCACTGGCTGATCTGATGCAAGAAGCAAACCAAGAAGTACCTGTTTGGCTCTCTCGCTATGCTGCTCGGTCTACACATGGAGGCGGCAAAAATCGTCGTGGTGGAAATCGTTTTGGCGGCCGTGATTTCCGAAAAGATTCCTCTTTCAATCGAGGGGTCACAGACTACTACGGTGGGGCCAATATGAGCAGAGGCTATGGTGCACCCGGTGGATATCCTGCACCCTATAGTGGTGCTGTGACTAGTGCCTGGGACTAACCAGCCACATTTTTGCCTCCAATTTGCCTATTCAGATATAGTTTCAATTTTGCAGTATCAGATATATCTCTACTCACTTTAGTATCTACTCCTTATTTCGCTCCTTTTTGTAAGTTTCCGATGTTTCATACTCTGAAGTCTTCGCTGCAATGGTGGTTTTGGGTTGCTGTGACATAGTTAGGGCTCGACGGGGATGTGTAAATCTTGGCAGGGGGTGGTGAATACTTACCTACTAACAGATTTAGGATTTACTTTACCTTGCTTAACTTCTCCCTTTGCTTTCTTCCCTCTGCTTTTAACATTTTGGTCGGTCTCGGGTATCGGGGAGAGTCTGTGTTTCTGCCAGCAATTGATTTATATGTCTCTTTAGGTGTATTCTTTTATCAGCCAAATGTATTAGTTGTAGATTTCAACTACAGGGAGAGAGCCCTTTTAGTTATGTTCAACTCTAATCACTGTTGTAATGTTTCCAAGTTTTGTACTACTTTAATGTGTTGTTGTTATGTTTGCTTTTTTATCGTTGCCCATCTTTCTACTATTTGAGTTACTATGTTATTTGTGTATGTTTTAACACTTTTAAGAGAGAGAATAATATAGAATGCCTACATCATAATGTCCCTTGGAACGTAACTTTTAAGCTTATTATATATGTGAAAAAGACACTCAACTTCTACCTAATAAATGAGAAGAAATTATTGGTTGATTTTGATTCAATGTATTTTATAATCGACTTATACTCTGTACAAGAAAATGACATTCTAATTTCTTTGTCTTGTATTAATTGGTCATTTTACTAAAAATATGTACTATATGTTTCAAAATAGTTTAGAACTTATTGAATCAATGTAGAATTAATTAAAATTTTCTCATTTTAAATAAAACATATTCAATTAATATGAAACGGGGAGAGTAATACTTTGCCCATTATTTATTCTGCTGCATTGTCTCCCATCTCAAATAATTCACCTTCTCTATCTGTCTGCCTCAATAATGGCCTCTCACATCTCTTGTCCTTACTCCATCCAAAATGAAGTCATGTCATCTTTCAATAATTCAGAGAAAATATCCGTACTCTACCCAAGACGGAAAGAGACACACCTCCTATTATCTCCTGAACTAATTAAAAGTGTAATTTTAACACCTTTAATGTCTATATGGATACTTCAGTATAGGCACTAAGGATATCAAAATTATACTTTTAATTAGTTCCTTTTCTTTTGGTATAGTTCAGGGGTATTATAATAATTTACATTAATTTTCTTCATCTTCATTAACGAAACAATTTATAGTTAATCAAGAAGTCTTTGAGAAGACAAATTTCAAAAAAGTAACACGAAATGACTAATAAAATTCTATATTATGTTCCTCTGCCATCCATCTCAAATCATTCCCTTACCTGTCTCTACCTCTACAATGGCCTTGTCACAATTCTTGTTCTTCTCTTTCCTTTTCATCTTCTTCAACCTTTCACTTCCAAATGAAATTGATGTCCATGATCTCCTTCCTACTTTCAAACTTCCAAAAGGTCTTCTCCCAAACAATGTTGAATCCTACACTATTTCCCCTAAAGACAGCTCTTTTACTGTCCAACTTACACATCCATGTTATGTGGAGTTTCCAAATCAACTTGTTTACTACCAAAAAGATATCAAAGGGAAATTGAGTTATGGGGAAGTCTCTGATATCTCTGGGATACAAGCTAAAAAATTGTTTGTTTGGGTGCCTGTAACTGGGATTGATGTTGATGAGCAGTTTCATATGATTGAGTTTCATGTTGGGTTTTTGTCTGAAAAGTTGCCCGCTGAGGTATTTGAGAATATTCCCACTTGTAAGAATATGGGGTCTCAAGATTCTCCCTTTGCTTCAATCTGATGAGGTCAAAGTTGTAATCTTTATAATGTCTAAATCCAATAATAATTGTACTTGGGTTCATTGATGTTGGTTTATATTTTGGTTTTGCACTTTTTCTTATCCAGTAGTTTGAGTGAATGGTGTTGTGACAATGAGGTCAAATTTCTAATCTTTGTAATGTCTAAATTCAATAATACTTGTAGTTTGGGTTCATTGATGTTGTTAATGTTGGTTTATATTTTGTTTTGCACTTTTGCTTGTCCAGTAGTTTGAGACAATTGTGGTGTGATCTTTGAATAAATTGCAAAATTATTCATATATATATTGTTCTGTTCTGCTCAAAGTTCTAATCTTTATAATGTCTAAATTCAATGATACTTGTAGGTTGGGTTCATTGATGCTGTTTGTATTAGTTTTGCGCTTTTGCTTATCCAGTAGTTTGAGTCAATTGTGGTGTGACAATGAGTGCCAACTTTGTATAAATTGCAAAATTCATCAGATATTGTTTGTTTGTTTGTTTGTTCTGAGCTGAAAACCAGTGTGTGCTGCTGCAAAAGGAATTGTCTTTCTCCCAAAGAGAAAACACTTGTGTAATTATCTATGGTTCAAAGATTATCTTTTTCACTATGCAAATGAAATCAGAAAGATACTGAGTTTGTTGAGAGATTTGTGATAAGTTTGAAATACAATCACAGAAGTTTTTCTTATGGGTATTCGTAAGAGATATTAATGTTGATGATAAGTAGTATGTTAAGAGTTCCATGTTAGGTTATCTGATGAGATGCTGCCCAAGGAATTTGAGCCTATTCCCACTTGTAAGAATAAAGGGTGGTAAGCAAAGGCGTAGCCAGGATTTCAGGTAAGGGGGTTCAATATTCAAAGAAAACTAAGTCGATGGGGGTTCAACACCTACTATAACCTCATAAAAAATAATTTTAATCATGTATAAATAGTATATTTTTCCGTCGAGGGGGGGGTTTGGTTTCGGACGAACCCCCTAAAGACGGCTGGCTCCGCCACCTTGCTTCAGTATAAGCTGAAGTTCCAATCTTTATAAGCATGTTTAACGTTGTCAATCTGATACACCTCTTTTTATGCATATATAATGTTGTATATCTCACACTCCTAGTAGTTTGAGTTAGTAGTTTGAGTTCGTTGATGTTCTCAGATTGGTTATTTCTAGTTCATGGGTGCAATCTAGTATTTTAAGCTATGTGATGTGTTGTTAATAACTGTAGGAGAAAAAATTTTCAAGTCTGGATTCCAGACGATACCATCAATATAAGTCTATTTGGCTTATCCCCGGTGACAAGGTTTACCCAAGATGTTATTAGTTAGAACTTTGAGTTATTAGTTAAGTACAGAAAGAGTGAAGATTGATTTGGTAGCTGTTATTAGTTAGAACTTTGAGTTAAATCTAAAATATCGGGATTTATGTAATTCTTGTTCGTTCACTGTATGGTCCAAATTGATCCTGACAAAAATATATAAGTGATATATATCTCTTATCAACTGATCTGTGCCCCGTCATTGTTGGGTTTGAGTGGTGTAAAGAATCTCTGATACAGTAAAAATGGAAGCATTTATTTGCATTGTCATACAGGAAACAGTTACTATTTCTCAACCCTAGTCGACATTTCATTCTTCACTAGCAGCATAACGGTACCCCATAGCTCCATTTGACCTGCAAGAGGATCAAAGATATCAGCAACCTCATATATATGGAGCTCCATTTATTGAATATTTTGTTAACTTCAAAAGAGATGGTTTCAACTTTCGCTTGTATTACCACCTAATCTATGATTTTCTATATCCCTCTTGTTTGTATACAGTACTAATATTTGGGGTTGTCAAATTGAGATTTAAAAATGAGTCAAAGTCATGAGTAATTAAGATAAAGATATTAGAGAAATTGATCACCCCTGCACCAAATAAGTCCATGACAATAAAAAAAAATAGAATACCTAATTAACTATTGTGGTTCCTATCAGAATTGGTAGATACATTTGACGAAATGGTTTAACGGATGAAAAATAATAAGCAGAAGGTGAAAAGTTATTTTCACTTTTAGTATAAAATGATGATATGATAATATGATATGTCTGTTGTAGCTTTCGCTGATATGACAAACTTGTAAAGACTATAGCATTAACAGTTCATTATATATCTCATGAATTTTGATTTTGGAATAACACAAAGCACAACTTTCTTTCTTGATTACCAACTTTCATGCAAAATGGGATACAGGCACCTCTTGTTCCTAGCATCTTTCTTTCTAAATCGACTTGTTGTTTCCTCATTGTCAATATGCCCTAGAGATCAAAGCCTTGCCCTTGCAAAATTCAACCGGTCTTTTGGTGTTGATGCCTCGTTTTCACCTTCTTTTTGCGGCCAGCGGTCTTATCCAAAAATGAACTCATGGAACATGAACAGAGATTGTTGCTCGTGGGATGGAGTGATATGTGATGAGACGAGTGGCCGTGTGATTGAGCTCGACCTCAGTTTCAGCCAACTTGTTGGGGTGATTGATTATAATAGCATCCTATTCCAGCTGTCTCATCTCCAGAGGCTCAACCTTCTTTCAATAACCTCTATGGTTCTCTCATCTCGCCTGAATTTGGCAAGTTCTCGAGCTTGAAGCATCTTGATCTTTTCAGATCATCTTTCTCAGGTGAAATTTCCTACTGAAATCTCTCATCTCTCCAAGTTACAGTCTCTTTTGTTATACGACAATGAACTCAGACTCAAAGCTCACGATTTCAAGATGCTCCTTCAGAATTTAACCGAATTAAGAGAGCTTCATCTTTCTGGCGTAAACATCTCATCCACCATTCCTTTCAATTTCTCTTCTCATTTAACAACTAAGGCTGAGAGATACGGGATTGTATGGGATAATACATGATAGTATTTTTCACCTGCCCAACCTGGAAACACTTGACTTAGCAAATTATTATCTCAGTGGTTATTTTCCAAAGACCAAATGGAACAGCAGTGCATCCCTTAAGGAGTTGATTCTCTATGCAGTGAATTTTTCTGGTGACTTTCTGCCCGATTCTAAGTAAGCTCAGTTGGAGAGTGGTTCTTATGGGATGTGGCTGTGGACTATTTATTGGATTCTCCATATCATATTTCATGTTTTCTTCTCGAAACCCAAATTGGCTTTCTTGGATCTCTGAAGATTTAGAATACAGAATCATTATGAGAAGTCGAAAGAAGCAGCGAGATCAAACACATTGCAGAAGAAGAAGAAATAATGGCATCTAGACAAGTTCGCCTTCACACAAGATGTAATGTCGAAAACTTTCAGGCATATTATTCATACTTCTTTACTGTTTCTTATTTAGTTTATCATAGTGGCATTATATTATATCTTCATTTAAATATATTTCTTGTTTTGTCAGATAATTGATTGCTTTCATGAAAATTATATAATGATATTCTTATCTCCTCTTGAGAATCATGTTAGTCACTACAGAAAAACATGTTCAGCATTCATCCCAGTAGAAAAATCTCAGTGATCAAAAGATTATTATTAATCAAAATGTTTTGTAATGAATTGAAATTCCAATGACCATCTCCCTTGTTATGTAAAAGAAAATAGCATTGAGATATAAGTGTTCTGTATATAATTTTTCCCTCTTAAATTTTTGTGGTGTAAATAATGTAGGCATGCAGTGACTCATGAGATGTAAATGGACAAAGAGTGTGTCTAGCTGAATTATCAAGAATTGCAATGGCTATGTGAATTGTGAGTTGACTTGAGATGTCACTTTCCAAAAGACTTGTACATCTGAATTGGGCAAAACATTCTGATCATCTTTTTTTTAGCCCATAATTAACTGCTATGTATCAGAATATATATTCACTTAAATAATGTCTAACATATCAAAATGAAAGTACTACCTCATTGTAGTTTTCATTTTATATTTCCATGTATAGATTTGTGTATTCACATAATATATCTCATTAGTTTAGAATTGACACTTTCTTCCCTTTAAAGATGCTTATATTAACAATTGATGACTAAATCAAAGTGGACACATCAACTTGAAAAGAGTTATCTAATTATCTAATTCTTTATTGCAGCAATATAATTATTAGCTTTCATTTGATGTTTCCACTGGAAGACTTGTGTATTGACTTTGAATATTTAAAATGTCCATTAAAACAGATACATTAAATATAGAAATAGGAAGTAGCAAGTTGCCTCAAATCCAGAGTGATTAAAGTAGGGAACATAGTCATTAAGAAAAAACATCAACTTGAAAAGGTTCATCCTTTGTAGTCAACAAGTCCATCAAATTTGCTTAATAAGAATCATATAAACTTTCTCTATTGCAAAATGGGCTACGGGCGCTTGTTGTTGCTACTATTAGCATCTTTCTTTCTCCGTCATGAGTTTGCTTTTTCTTTTTCTTCGTTGGCACCTCAATCATGCCCCGAAGATCAAAGTCTTGCCCTTATAGAATTCAACAAGACCCTCGTTGTAAATGCCTCACTCGCAACTCTTAACTGTCAATTCTATGAGGCGCAGAAAGCTTATCCAAGAACAAGTTCATGGGTTATGAGCAAAGACTGTTGCTCGTGGGATGGAGTAATATGCGATGAGATGACCGGCCATGTCATCGAGCTTAACCTCAGCTGCAGCCAGCTTGTAGGGAACATTGACACAAACAGCAGCCTATTCCAACTCACTTATCTCCAAAGGCTTGACCTTTCTGGGAACGACTTCTCTAATTCACAGATTTCACCTAATTTTGGTAGGTTTACGAGCTTGACGCATCTTGATCTTTCCCACTCATCTTTCTCTGGTCAAATTCCTTCTGAAATCTCTCATCTTTCCAAATTACAGTCTCTTGGTCTTTCTGGTGACTTTGCTTTATTTTTTGATGATGAGCTAGGACTCCCACCTCACGATTTTAAATTGATCCTTCAGAATTTGACTCAACTAAGAGAGCTTGATCTTAGATATGTGAACATCTTTTCCTCCATTCCTCTAAATTTTTCGTCTCATTTAACGACTCTGAAGCTAGGAGGTACAGGATTGAATGGGATAATACCTGAGAGTATTTTTCACCTGCCCAACTTGCAAGTTCTTAACTTAGAAGGCAATAATGCCCTCAGTGGTAATTTTTCGAAGACCAAATGGAACAGCAGCAGATCTCTCGTGGACTTATCTCTCAGTGCAGTGAATTTTTCTGGTGACTTTCTGCCCTATTCTCTTGTCTATGTAACTTCATTGCAGTTCTTGGTGCTTTACTCTTGCAATCTCTTGGGGCCGATTCCAAAATCTCTTTGGAATCTCACCCATCTGGAGTATTTGGACCTACGGAATAACCATCTTGAAGGTGCTACGTTTCCTCCGTTTACAAATGGACTGCAGAATCTGAACACACTTTGGCTATCAAATAACTCCCTGAATGGAGAAATTCCATCATAGATATTCTCCCTGCCATTACTGAGTGACCTACTCTTGGATGATAATCACTTTTCAGGACAACTTGAGGATTTCAGGTACAGTTCAGCACTACTACATATTGATATAAGCAATAATCAGTTGAAAGGATATCTTCCAAAATCAATTCAGAACCTTGTGAACGTCGCCCATATTGATTTAGTACACAACCAGTTGCAAGGTCCTCTTCCCAAGTCACTTCAGAACCTTGTAAATCTAACGTGGCTTGATCTTTCATCCAACAATTTTAATGGCAGTGTAGATGTCAGCGTCTTTTCAAACCTCAAAAACCTTAACTATCTTAGTCTTTCGTATAATAGTATTTCTCTGACCAATGAGAACGAAGTCAGGTCTACCCTGCCCCAGTCTCTTGAATACTTATTTTTGTCCGCTTGTGAAGTACGCGAATTGGATATTTTGAGATCAGCAACGATTCTTTATTACTTGGATCTTTCAAACAACAAGATTCAAGGAAGAATTCCTGATTGGGTATTGCCTAATTGGACACATTCCATGTCAAATCTTAATCTGTCCTACAACATGTTGACAAGTATTGGCCCCATTCCTCGTATTCCTCTAAATACTATTGATTTACGGTCCAATAATCTTCAAGGGTCACTACCTAATCTATTGCCCACTCTACAATACCTATTCATATCAAACAATAATCTAAAGGGAGAGATCCCTCTTTCTTTTTGCAATTTGACATCATTAAAAGTTCTAGATTTGGCAAGAAATAATTTGAAAGGAGCATTTCCACAATGTCTGAGTACCATGACTTACCTTGAGGTTTTGGATGTGCAACACAACAGTCTTTCTGGAGATCTCCTAACAACTTTTATCTTTGGAAGCGGACTCAAAAGCTTCAACTTGCACGGCAATATGGTAGAGGGGAAAATTCCAAGATCCTTGGCCAATTGCATGCAGTTGGAAGCTCTTGATTTAGGAAACAATTACCAAAATGACACGTTCCCTATGTGGTTAGGGACCCTTTCAAATCTTCAAGTTTTAAGCTTGAGATCCAATAAACTGCATGGAGCCGTTAGAACTTCAACTAGTTTGAAATTGTTTCCTCAGCTTTGGATGTTAGATCTCTCTTGCAATGCATTTACAGCAGAATTGCCGACAAGTCTTTTCAGAAATCTGAAAGCAATGAGGAGAATTGATCAGACAATGAAGGTACCAGTTGATAGAACACAAAGATATTACCAAGACTCGGTAACTGTTGTAACAAAGGGATTGGAGCTTAAAGTTGTGGGTATCTTGTCTTTGTACACCACTATGGATCTTTCAAGTAACAAGTTTGAAGGGCATATTCCTAGTATGATGGGAGATCTCATCGCGCTGCGCGTGTTGAATTTATCTCACAATGGGTTGCAGGGTCCTATACCGCCATCACTTGGAAAGTTATCTGTAGTCGAATCATTGGACCTTTCATCCAACAAGCTTTCAGGAGAGATACCAAAACAACTTGCTTCTCTCACATCTCTTGCAGTTTTAAATCTCTCCCGCAATCATCTTGAAGGATGCATTCCAAAAGGACCTCAATTTGATACATTTGAGAACAATTCATATGAAGGTAATGATGGATTGCGCGGATTCCCAGTTTCAGGAGGTTGTGGAAGTCACCAGATACCAGAGACAAACAACACAACATTTGTTCCTGATGAAGAAAGTGATTTGACATTTCTAAGTGAGCTCAGTTGGAAAGTCGTTCTTATGGGATATGGTTGTGGATTGATTATTGGATTCTCCATATCATATTTCATGCTTTCTTCTCGAAAGCCAAATTGGCTTTCTAGGGTAGCTGAAGATCTCGAATACAGAATTATTATGAGAAGTTGAAAGAAGCAGCGAGATCAAATGCATTACAGAAGAAGAAGAAGAAGAAATAATGGCATCTAGACAAGTTCGCCTTCACACAAGATGTAATGTCAAAGCCTTCAGGTATATGTTTATATTGAGCTTGCTCTATACTGATTCTTTTTTAGTTTATCATAATCTATATAGCTTGGCCTTTTCAAAATTTCATGGGGTGCATATTGGATCCTTCAAAACAAGTGCATTTTTTGGCTGATCCGACATGGGTTCGAGAACATTTTTGGAGATTCCGAGCAACTTAACTCATTATGGTATATATTATATCTTCATTTAAATATTTGAATAAGAGCCTTGGAGTAGCTAGTAAAGTTGTTGCCATGTGACCAGGAGATCACTTGTACAAGCCTTGGAAACAGCCCTTTGCAGAAATGTAAGGTGAGGCTGCGTACAATAGTTCCTTGTTGTCGGGCCCTTCCCCAGACCCTGCGCATAGCGGGAGCTTAGTGCACCGGACTGCCCTTCATTTAAATATTTCTATTTTTATTAGATAAGTGAATGATTTCGTGAAATGTATACAGTGCTATTCCTATCTACTCTTAGGGAGAAACCTGAAGAGAAAAAAAAAGGAAAATATAAATAATCAGGTCATAATGTATGCTTAGCCATTGAGAATCATTTTTAACTACTACAGAAAAATATGTTCAGTCATCTTTCCAGTAGGAAAAGCTCAGTGATCAAACGATTATTATAAATCCAACTTGTGTTATTATGAGTTGAAATTCCAATGAGCTTTTCCATGTTATGTAAAAGAAAATAATGTTTGAAACAATTAATCATTCACTGTCAATGACTATAAATGTGTGAGAATTGAGATAATTGTTCTGTATCTAACTCTTTCCTTTCAACCTTTTGTGAAGTTATGGAAATGGACATGGACAAAGAATGTGTCTGGCTGAAATATCAGGAACTGGAATGGCCGCGTGAATTGTTTTTTGCTTTTGTGACTGAGTATAGAGTTGTGTGTGCCTGTGTTGTCTGTAGTGGTTTTTTTTTTTCGAAAAATAGCTGACGAGGGGTAATGACCTTTGTTAGTTTGGGGGCTTGTCTTGTCAAATTTCATCGCTGTTATAGCAGATTCCTTGCCTAATAATAAAGTGCAGATACCTAAAGTTACCTGGTTGTTCATGATGCTTCTACTGTTTGAAAATTTACATGTCTACGCTCACTGTGATGTTTTCAAGATTTTGCATAACCAGTTGACTTTACAATTTTAAAATATCCTCTTATACATAACCTAGAAGAACTTTTTGTGGAGAAACCAGATAGAGGGGAAAGAGAGAAATATTGAACCAGAAGAATGTGAAAACTTAGAACGGTACATAAATAAAGTGCAACTGTAAGAAAGTGCGCAATTCATCATTTGAATTTGATATACTAAAGTGTCTAAGAGCTTTGGCTCTCTCCCCAATGTTCTCTAATAAGATTTGTGGTTGATCCTTGGTATAAGCTTCTTGGTTTCATTCAGAATAAGATGCATTCTAAGATTATGTAGAACGAGGTTGCTGATCCATTCGATCCTCTTGCAGGACAACCAGAGCTCTGAGGTACTGTTATGCTGCTTGCGAAGAATGGAATGTTGTGTTGGCTTGAGAAATGGCAACTGTTACCTGTACGTGGAATCTGTGTACTATTCTAAGTTTTCATGTTATTAGAATCGGAATGTGTGATTCATGTAGATTTGGTGTCTGTTCTTCTTGGCCAAATATTACTTTATTTACTCTTTGATGGAATTCTAATGCGCATTACCCTGGATATCTCTTTTGACTTATTTTACTGATGTCAATCGCCAATATATTTTGCTTGCGTATCTTTCCAAAATAAACTGTTTCAATCAGACCAAAAAGGTCTCGTACATATGTATGAGAGGAGATCCTATGAGTTGTAATTCAGGAACACATAACAGTAACTTTTTCGAGATTTTGCATAACCTGGGCAAGAAAGTATGTACTGAAGGAACAATTATCGCAATTCTCACACAATTATATAGAAAGGAAATAATGGAAACACAATTGAGATCCGTCATCGACACCAAATGATTAGTTGTTTTCGAACATTATTTTCTTTTACATAACTAGGGAGATAGTATTGAAATTTCAACTCAATATGGATATATACCTGAAAGTTTTGACAGTACATCTTGTGCAACTGGGAACTTGTCCTAGATGCCATTATTTCTTCTTCTTCTTCTGTAATGCATTTGACCTTGCTGCTTCTTTTGCCTTCTCATGATAATTCTGTATGCTAAGTGTTCAGCTATCCTAGAAAGCCAATTTGGATTGACGTATGATATGGAGAATCCAATAAATAGTCCACAGCCATATCCCATTAGAACCGCTTGCCAACTGAGCTCACTTAGAAATGTCGAATCACTTTCTTCATCCGGCACAAATGTTTTGTTGTTTGTCTCTGGTATCCGGTTATTTCCACAACTTCCTGAAACTGGGAATCCACGCAACCAATCATTGCCTTCATATGATTTGTTCTCAAATGTATCAAATTGATTTCCTTTTGGAATGCATCCTTCAAGATGATTGCGGGAGAGATTTAAAACTGCAAGAGATGTGAGAGAAGCAAGTTGTTTTGGTATCTCTCCTGAAAGCTTGTTGGATGAAAGGTCCAATGATTCTACTACAGATAACTTTCCAAGTGATGGCGGTATAGGACCCTGCAACCCATTGTGAGATAAATTCAACACACGCAGTGCGATGAGATCTCCCATCATACTAGGAATATGCCCTTCAAATTTGTTATTTGAAAAATCCATAGTGGTGTACAAAGACAAGATTCTCACAACTTTAAGCTCCAATCCCTTTGTTACAACAGTTACCGAGTCTTGGTAATATGTTTGTGTTGTATCACCTGGTGCCTTCATTGTTTGATCAGTTCTCCTCATTGCTTTCAGATTTCTGAAAAGACTTGTCGGCAATTCTGCTGTAAATGCATTTGAAGAGAGATCTACCATCCGAAGCTGAGGAAACAATGTCGAACTACTTGAAGTTCTAACGGGTCCTTGCAATTTATTGGATCTCAAGCTTAAAACTTGTAGATTTGCAAGAGTCCCCAACCACATAGGGAATGCGTCATCGAGATGATTCTTTCCTAAATCAAGAACTTCCAACTGCGAACAATTGGCCAAGGATCTTGGTATTTTTCCCTCTAGCTTATTGTCGTGCAAGTTGAAGCTTTTAAGTGCACTTCCAAAGCTAAAGGTTGTTAGGAGATTCCCAGAAAGACTGTTGTGTTGCGCATCCAAAACCTCGAGTTGGTCACTCATGTTACCCAAGCAATGCGGAACCGCTCCCTTCAAACTGTTTCTTGCCCAATCCAGAACTATCAGTGATGTCAAATTGCAAACAGAAGAAGGGATCTCACCGCTGAGATTATTATTTGATATGAGGAAATACTGCACATAGGGTGGCGGAATAGGTAGCGACCCTTGAAGAATATTGGACCGTAAATCAATATAATATAGACGAGAAAAAGGAATCTGGTCGATGCTTGCCAGCTTGTTATAAGAAAGATCCAACTGCTCAAGCTGCCCTGCTGATCTCAAAAAATTCAGTTCATTTACTTCACAAGCGGCCAAGCGCAAGTGTCCAAGAGACTCCGGCTAGGTAGATTTGACTTTTCTCTCATTGGTTAGCGAAATATTATTAAATGAGAGATCGAGAAACCAAAGTTTTTTGAGGTCAGAAATGAAGCTGACATCTACATTGCCAGTAAAGTGGTTGGACGGAATATCAAGCCACGCTAGGTTCACAAGGTTCTGAATAGACTTGGGAAGAGGACCTTGTAACTGGTTATGTCCTAGACGAATCTCGGTTACTGTATTGTACTTGAAATCCTTAAGTTGACCGGAAAAGCGGTTGAAACTCAAGTGTAGTGCAGATAGTGACGGTAGGGAGAATATCCAGGACGGTAATTCTCCATTCAACGAGTTGTTTCTAAGGGAAAGTTGAAACAGATTCTGCAGTCCGCTTGAAAACGGAGGAAGTGATCCTTCCAGATTGTTATTTTCAAGGATCAAATACTGTATATTGGTGAGATTCCAAAGAGATCTTGGAATTGGCCCCGACAAATTGCAAGAAGAAAGCATCAAGAACTGCAAAGAAGATAGATAGCCAAGAGATTTAGGCAGCAAATTACCAGAAAAATTTACGCCACTGAAGGAAAAGTCCACGAGAGATCGCTGTTCCATTTGGTCTTCGGAAAATTACCATTGAGGGCGTTATTGCCTTCTAAGTTAAGAACTTGCAAGTTGGGCTGGTGAAAAATACTCTCAGGTATTATCCCATTCAATCCTGTACCTCCCAGCCTCAGATTCGTTAAATGAGACGAAAAATTTAGAGGAATGGTGGAAAAGATGTTCACATATCTAAGATCAAGCTCTCTTAGCTGAGTCAAATTCTGAAGTATCAATTTAAAATCGTGAGGTGCGAGTCTTAGCTCAACATCATCAAGAAATAAAGGAAAGTCACCAGAAAGACCAAGAGACTGTAGTCTGGAAAGACGAGAGATTTCAGAAGGAATTTGACCAGTGGGAAAGATCAAGATGTGTCAAGCTCGTAAACCTACCAAAATTAGGTGTAATCTGTGAATTAGAAAAGTTATTCCCAGAAAGGTCAAGCCTTTGGAGATAAGTGAGTTGGAATAGGCTGCTGTTCGAATCAATGTTCCCTACAAGCTGGCTGCAACTGAGGTTAAGCTCGATGACATGGCCGGTCATCTCATCGCATATTACTCCATCCCACGAGCAACAATCACTGCTCATAATCCATGAACTTGTTCTTGGATAAGCTTTCTGCGCTTCATAGAATTGACAGTTAAAAGCTGCGAGTGAGGCATTTACAACGAGGGTCTTGTTGAATTCTATAAGGGCAAGTCTTTGATCTTCGCGGCATGATTGAGGTGCCAACGAAGAAAAAGAAACAGCAGCTCATGACGGAGAAAGAAAGATGCTAATAGTAGCAACAACAGGTGCCCGTAGCCCATTTTGCAAGAATGAAAGTTCATATGATACTTGACTACAAAGGACGAACCTTTTCAAGTTGATGTTTTTTCTTGATCACTGTGGATTTGAGTCAACTTGCTACTTCCTATTTCTATGTTTTTATGTACATTTGAAATATTCAAAGTCAATACAGAAGTCCTCCATTGGAAACATATAAAAGAAAGGTAATAATTATATTGCTGCAATAAAGAATTAGATATGCAACAACAGATGAGTCTTTTCAAGCTGATGTGTCCACTTTGATTTAGTCATCAATTGTTGAACAAGTCAATATAAGCATCTTTAATGGGAAGAAAGTGACAATTCTAAACTAATGAGATATTTTAAGTGAATACACAAGTCTATAATCACTGCTATAAAAGCAAAAAGCAAAAATAAAACACAGTTCACATAGCCCTTCCAATTCTTGATACTTCAGCTAGACACACTCTTTGGCCATTTACATCTCATAAGTCACTGCATGCCTACATTATTTACACCACAAAAAGTTAAAAGGGAAAAGTTAGATACAGAACATTTTGATTAATAATAATCTTTTGATCACTGAGATTTTCCTACTGGGATGCATGCTGAACATGTTTTTCTGTAGTGACTAACATGATTCTCAAGAGGAGATAAGAATATCATTATATAATTTGATAAACTAAATAAGAAACAGTAAAGAAGTTTGAATATATACATGAAAGTTCTCGACATTACATCTTGTGTGACAGGGAGCTTGTCTAGATGGCCATTATTTCTTCTTCTTCTATGCAATGCATTTGATCTTGCTGCTTCTTTCGACTTCTCATACTAATTCTGTATTCTAAATGTTCAGCTATCCTTGAAAGCCAATTTGGGTTTCGAGAAGAAAGCATGACATATGCTATGGAGAATCCCATAATCAATCCACAACCACATCCCATAAGAACTACTTTCCAACTGAGTTCACTTAGAAATGTAGAATCACTTTCTTCATCCGGCACAAATGTTGTGTTGTTTGTCTCTGGTATCTGGTGACTTCCACAAGCTCCTGAAACTGGGAATCCGCACAATCCATCATTGCCTTCATATGAATTGTTCTCAAATGTAGCAAATTGAGGTCCTTTTGGAATGCATCCTTCAAGATGATTGTGGGAGAGATTTAAAACTGCAAGAGATGTGAGAGAAGCAAGTTGTTTTGGTATCTCTCCCGAAAGCTTGTTGGATGAAAGGTCCAATGATTCGACTACAGATAACTTTCCAAGTGATGGTGGTATAGGACCCTGCAACCCATTGTGAGATAAATTCAACACACGCAGTGCGATGAGATCTCCCATCATACTAGGAATATGCCCTTCAAATTTGTTGCTTGAAAGATCCATAGTGGTATACAAAGACAAGATCCTCACAACTTTAAGTTCTAAGCCCTTTGTTACAATAGTTACCGAGTCTTGGTAATATGTTTGTGTTGTATCACCTGGTGCCTTCATTGTTTGATCAATTCTCCTCATTGCTTTCAGATTTCTGAAAAGACTTGTTGGCAATTCTGCTGTAAAAGCATTGGAAGAGAGATCTAACATCCGAAGCTGAGGAAACAATTTCGAACTACTTGAAGTTCTAATAGGCCCATGCAATTTATTGGATCTCAAGCTTAAAACTTGAAGATTCGGAAGGGTCCCCAACCACATAGGGAACGTGTCATTTAGGTAATTGTTTCCAAAATCAAGAACTTCCAACTGTGTGCAATTTGCCAAGGACTTTGGGATTTTCCCCTCTAGCTTATTGTGGTGCAAGTTGAAGCTTTTAAGGCCACTTCCAAAGCTAAAAGTTGTTTGGAGATTCCCAGAGAGACTGTTGTGTTGCATATCCAAAACCTCGAGTTGGTCACTCATGTTACCCAAGCAATGCGGAATCGCTCCCTTCAAACTGTTTCTTGCCAAATCTAGAACTATCAGTGATGTCAAATTGCAAACAGAAAGAGGGATCTCACCAGTGAGACTATTATTTGATATGAAAAAAGTTTCTACAGAGGTTGGTGGAATTGGTAGTGTCCCTTGAAGAAAATTAGACCGTAGATCAATACTATATAGTTGGTAAAATGATGAAATCTGGTCAATACTTGTCAACATATTATCGGATAGATCAAGATATGCCATTGAATGCATCCAATTAGACCATGCCCAATCAGGAATTCTTCCTTGAATCTTGTTATTTGAAAGATCCAACTCCTGAAGCCCTTTTGCTGATCTCAAGAAATCCACTTCATTTATTTCACAACCGGACAAAAGTAAGTGTTGAAGAGATTGGGGCAAGGTAGAATTGACTTTGTTCTCATTGATCAGAGAAATACTATTATATGAAAGATCCAGAGAGGAAAGCTGTTTGAGGTTTGAAAAGAGGCTGACATCTACGTTGCCACTAAAACTGTTAGATGAAAGATCAAGTATTTCTAGATTGACAAGGTTCTGAATTGATTCGGGAAGATATCCGTGCAACTGATTCTTGCTTATATCAATATGGACTAGTACTGAATTGTACCTGAAATCCTCAAGTTGACTGGAAAAGTTGTTGTCGCGCAATCGTAGTTCACTCAGTGATGGAAGGGAGAATACCCATGACGGTATTGCTCCATTCAGGGTGTTATTTGATAGCCAAAGTCTCTTCAGATTCTGCAGTCCACTTGTAAACTGAGGAAATGTTGGTCCGTCAAGATGGTTATTTCCTAGGTCCAAGGTCTCTATGCGGGTGAGATTCCAAAGAGATTTCGGAATTGGCCCCGTGAGATTGCACGAACTAAGTGACAATATCTGCAATGGAGTTGCATAGCCAAGAGAATCAGGCAGGAGCTCACCAGAAAAATTTACTCCATCAAGGTTCAACTTCGCGAGAGAAGCACTGCTGTTCCATTTGGTCTTTGGAAAATAACCACTGAGCTGATCATTGCCAATCAAGTTAAGAACTTTCAAGCTTGGCAAGTGAAAGTTACTCTCAGGTAATATCCCGTGTAATCCTGTGTAAGCAAGGCCCAGACTTGTTAAACGGGATGATAAATTTGGAGGTATGGTTGAAGAGATATTTACGCGAGAAAGATCAAGCTCTCTTAATTGGGTCAAGTTCTGAAGAAGCAATTTAAAATTGTGAGGTTCAAGTCTGAGCCCTATGTGGTAATCTGATAAAATAAGAGACTGTAACTTGGAAAGATGGAAGATTTCGGAAGGAATTTCACCTAAGAAAGATGAGTAGGAAAGATCAAGATGAGTCAAGCTCGAAAAGCTGCCAAATTTAGAAGAGATTACCGAAAAGAAGTTATTTCCAGAAAGGTTAAGCCTTTGGAGATAAGAGAGTCGGAAGAGGCTGCTATTGGAGTCAATGGTCCCAACAAGACTGCTGCAACTGAGGTCAAGTTCAATAACATGGCCAGTCAACTCATCACATTTCACTCCATCCCATAAGCAACAGTCTCTGCTCATATTCCACGAGTCTGTTTTTTGATAAGGCTTCTGACCAAAGAAATCGCAAATAAAAAATGTGAGTGATGCATCTACAATAAACGTCTGCTTGAATTCTCGAAGGACAATGCTTTGATCTTTGGGGCACAAATGAGCTAATCTGGATGAAGAAAAAGTAAGTTCATGACAGAGATAGAAAGATAATAGAAAAAGGAGGTGCCCATAACCCATTTTTGCAAGAAAGTTGGTAGGGAAGAAAGCAAGAAAACTGCTCAGATGTTTGGCTCAAGTCGATCAATGCCCAAGTCTTTCCAAAGAAATTTCAATCGACAAGTCTTTTGAGGTTGTTGTTAATTTCTCTTTGATTTTAGCCATCATTGTTGAACAGATCAAACATACTGTAGTAATTTAGTACTACAGTATTTCCGTGGAAATGTCAACGAAAGTGACTCGTGAGAGAGGGTCATATAACTCTGATATATACCAACTGTATTTCTTTCTTCTTTTGTCAGATGCAAGGTTCCAGCATATAGAACATGTGATATCACTTATCAGGTATCTAATCTTGAGCTGCAATATCTCAAAAATTGTCTTACAGTAGCATATTATTTCAAGCAAAGTTGGAGGCTAGATATAAACATAATATACTAGGGAGACACCTCAGATATTCATTAAGGGGGTTCAAAATATGAAGAAGCTAAGCTATATATACATAAAATGCCAAGGGGATTCGCAATGTAATTTTTCATCGAAGGAGGTGGTTCATATAAGTCTACGCACATTTTTTAGTGGTAATATAAGGGGGGCCTTTGATAATATCGCAGGACGCAAAGAGGGTGGAAGAGGGAGAGAGACATTAAGCTCAATAATATCATTGGAAAAACTTCACTCTTACATAAACCTAAACGTCTTTTCATACTCTTCGATCTTTCTTATCATTTTCAACATCTTCTTGGTGTATGCCTTCATAACTGTATGTAATTCCTTCTTCATCACCTTCTAACGTTTGGCTATTTCAAAGACAAATTCACGGAAGACTTCTCATTAGTCACTGCATGCCTTCATTTACACACAAAAAGTTAGTAGTTAGATACAGTACAATTATCTCAATGCTATTTTCTTTTGCATAACAAGAGAGATGGTCATTGGAATTTAGAGAACATTTTGATAAATAATAATCTTTTCCTACTATGATGAAGGCTGAACATATTTTTCTGTAGTGACTAACATGATTCTCAAGAGGAGATAAGAGAAACAAGAAATATTAAAATGAAGATATTATATGATACCACTAAGATAAACTAAATAAGGAACAGTAAAGAAAATATGAATATATACCTGAAAGTTTTCGACATTACGTCTTGCGTGAAGGCAAACTTGTCTAGATGCCATTATTTCTTCTTCTTCTGCAATGCGTTTGACCTTGCTGCTTCTTTCGCTTTCTCATAATGATTCTGTGTTCTAAATCCTCAGCAATCCTAGAAAGCCAATTTGGGTTTCGGGAAGAAAGCATGAAATATGATATGGAGAATCCAATAATCAATCCAAAGCCATATCCCATCAGAACCACTTTCCAACTGAGTTCACTTAGAAATGTTGAATCACTTTCTTCGTCCGGCACAAATATTGTGTCGTTTGTCTCTGGTATCCGGTTACTTCCACAACCTCCGGAAACTGGGAATCCGCGCAATCCATCATTGCCTTCATATGAATTTTTCTCAAATGTAGCAAATTGAGGTCCTTTTGGAATGCATCCTTCAAGATGATTGCGGGAGAGATTTAAAACTGCAAGAGATGTGAGAGAAGCAAGTTGTTTTGGTATCTCTCCCGAAAGCTTGTTGGATGAAAGGTCCAACGATTCGACTACAGATAACTTTTCAAGTGATGGTGGTATATGACCCTGCACCGCATTGTGAGATAAATTTAATACACGCAGCGCGATGAGATCTCCCATCATACTAGGAATATGCCCTTCAAATTTGTTACTTGAAAGATCCATAGTGGTGTACAAAGACAAGATCCGCACAACTTTAAGCTCTAATCCCTTTGTTACAACAGTTACCGAGTCTTGGTAATATCTTCTTGTTTCATCAACTGGTACCTTCATTGTCTGATCAATTCTCCTCATTGCATTCAGATTTCTGAGAAGACTTGTGGGCAATTCTTCTGTAAACGCATTGCAAGAGAGATCTAACATCCGAAGCTGAGGAAACAATGTCGAACTACTCGAAGTTCTAACGACTCCGCGTAATTTATTGGATTTCAAGCTTAAAACTTGAAGATTTGCAAGAGTCCCCAGCCACATAGGGAATGTGTCATTGAGGTGATTATTTCCTAAATCAAGAACTTCCAACTGCGTGCAATTGGCCAAGGATCTTGGGATTTTTCCCTGTAGCTTATTGCCGTGCAAGTTGAAGCTTTTGAGTTTAGTTCCAAAGATAAAAGTTGCTAGGAGATCCCCAGAAAGACTGTTGTGTTGCACATCCAAAACCTCAAGGTAACTCAAGGTACTCAAACATTGAGGAAATGCTCCTTTCAAATCATTTCTCGCCAAATCTAGAACTCTTAATATTGTTAAATTGCAAAAAGAAAGAGGGATCTCCCCCTTTAGATCATTGTTTGATATGAAGAAGTATCGTAGAGTGGGCAGAAGATTAGGTAGCGAGCCTTGAAGATTATTGGACCGTAAATCAATAATATCTAGAGGAAGAAGAGGAATGGGGCCAATACTTGTCAACATGTTGTAGGACAGATTAAGATTTGTCATACGATGAATCCAATTAGGCAATACCCAATCAGGAATTCTTCCTTGAATCTTATTATTTGAAAGATCCAAGTACGTAAGTTGTGTTGCTGATCTCAACATATCCAAATCACGTACTTCACAAGCGGACAAAAATAAGTACTCAAGAGATTGGGGCAGGGTAGACTTTACTTTGTTCTCATTGGTCAGAGAAATACTATTATGTGAAAGACTAAGATAGTAAAGGTTTTTGAGGTTTGAAAAGACGCTGACGTCTACACTGCCATTAAAATTGTTGGCAGAAAGAGCAAGCCATGTTAGGTTTACTAGGTTTTGTAGTGACTCTGGAACAGGACCTTGAAACTGGTTGTGTACTAAATCAATATGGACTAGGCTCACAAGGTTCTGAATTGATTTTGGAAGATATCCTTTCAACTGATTATTGCTTATATAAACATTGTGTAGTGTTGAACTGTACCTGAAATCCTCAAGTTGTCCTGAAAAGTGATTATCATTCAAGTGTAGTTCACTCAGTGATGGCAAGGAGAATATCCAGGATGGAATTTCCCCATTCAGGGAGTTATTTGATAGCAAAAGTGTATTCAGATTCTGCAGTCCACTTGTAAGCGGAGGAAACGTTGCACCGTCAAGATGGTTATTCTGTAGGTCCAAATACTCCAGACGGGTGAGATTCCAAAGAGATTTTGGAATTGGCCCCGACAGATTGCACGAACTAAGTTCCAATCTCTGCAATGAAGTTACAAAGACAAGACAGTCGGGCAGAAAGTCACCAGCAAAATTCACTGCTCTGAGAATCAACTCCTTAAGGGATGCACTGCTGTTCCATTTGGTCTTTGGAAAATAACCACTGAGCTGAAAATTTGCTAAGTCAAGTGTTTCCAGGTTGGGCAGGTTAAAGATACTCTCAGGTATTGTCCCATACAATCCCGTATGTCTCAGCCTCAGAGTTGTTAAATGAGAAGAGAAATTCAAAGGAATGGTGGATGTGATGTTTATGCCAGTAAGATGAAGCTCTTTCGATTCAGTTAGATTCTGAAGGAGCATCTTAAAATCATGAGCTTCGAGCCTGAGCTCATTGTTGTTCCACAAAACAAGAGACTGTAACTTGGACAGATGAGAGATTTCGGAAGGAATTTGACCTGAGAAACGAGACCAAGAAAGATCAAGATACTTCAAGCTCGAGAACTTGCCAAATTCAGGCGAGATGAGAGAACCATAGAGGTCATTGAAAGAAAGGTTGAGCCTTTGGAGATGAGACAGTTGGAATAAGCTGCTATTGGAATAAATTTTCCCAACAAGTTGGCTGCAACTAAGATCAAGCTCAATGACATGACCGCTAGTCTCATCACATATCACCCCCTCCCACGAACAACAATCTTTGTTCATGTTCCATGAACTCGTTTTTGGATAAGACTGCTGGTCACAAAGAAAAGATGCAGATGAGGCATCAACAACAAAAGACTGGTTGAATTCTACAAGGGCAATACTTTGATCTCTAGGACATATTGCCAATGAGGAAAAAACAAGTTGACAGAGGAAGAAAGATGCTAGAAACAAGAGGTGCCTATAGCCCATTTTGCATGAAAGTTGGAATGAAGAAAGAAAGCTGTGCTTTGTGTTAATGCTAGTCTTTCAAGTTTGTCATTTCAGCGAAAGCTACAACAGATATATCATATCATCATTTTATACTAAAACTGAAAATAACTTTTCACCTTCTGCTTATTATTTTTCAGCCGTTAACCATTTCGTCAAATGTATCTACCAATTCTGATAGGAACAACAATAGTTGATTAGGTATTATATTTTTTATATTGCCATGGACTTATCTGGTGTAGGGGTTATCAATTTCTCTAATATCTTCTCATCTTGTATATATTTATCTTAATTACTCATGACTTTTGACTCATTTTTAAATCTCAATTAGACAACCCCAAATATTACTAGTATTGTATACAAACAAGAGGGATATAGAAAATCGTAGATTAGGAAGTAATACAAGCAGAAGTTGAAACCATCTCTTTTGAAGTTAACAAAATATTCAATACCGTTATGCTGCTAGTGAAGAATGAAATGTCGACTTGGCTTGAGAAATAGTAACTATTTCCTGTATGTGCAGTCTATTTACTGTTGTAAGTTTTCACATTCATAGAAATTGTTCATGTAATCTACACCAACTGAAATTCTTCCTTAACGTAAACAGAAGAATGGACTTTTATCTTTGGTGTCTGTTATTCTTGGTTCAATATTTCTTTCTTTCCCCTCAAATCTGGTTTGTACAGATAGAAAAAAGTGTGATGTGACTTTCTTCTACACAAAAGCCAACTAGTTCTTCTAGGTTATGTATAAGAGGAGATCTTGCAATCATCATAGTGAGCATAGGCATGTAAATTTTCAAAAAATAGAGTCATCATGAACCTGAGTCAATTAACGAGAGATGCTAGGCTCGAAAGCAGAAAAACAGAAGCGTAACTTTAGGTATCTGCATTTATTAGTATTAGACAACAAATCTGCTATAGCAGCGATGAAAATATGACAGGACAAGCTCCAAAACTATTACAAAGGTCATTACCCCTCATCACCTATTTTTCGGAAAAGAAAAAAACACAGGCGCACACACCTCTATACATCAGTCGCAAGAGCAAGAAACAATTCCCACGGTCATTCCGGTCCCTGATATGTCAGCCAGACACACTCTTTGTCCATATCCATCTTCCAAGTCATTGCAAGCCTACATCTACTTCCCAAAAGGTTGAAAGGAGAGAGTTAGATACAGAACAATTATATCAACTCTCACACATTTATAGTCATTGACACTGAATGATTAATTGTTTCAAACATTATTTTCTTTTTACATAACAAGGGAAAAGCTCATTGGAATTTCAAATCATAAATAACACACTTGGATTTATAATAATTGTTTGAGCTTTTCCTACTGGAAAGACGATTGAACATATTTTTCTGTGGTAGCTAAAATGATTCTCAATGGTTAAGCATACATTATAACCTGATTATTTATATTTTCCTTTTTTTTCTCTTCAGGTTTCTCCCTAAGTGTAGATACGAATAGCACTGTATACATTTCACGAAATCATTCACTTATCTAATAAAAATAGAAATATTTAAATGAAGGGGAGCCCGGTGCACTAAGCTCAACTATTGTACGTAGCCTCACCTTACATTTCTGCAAGGGGCTGTTCCAAGGCTTGTACAAGTGATCTCCTAGTCACATGGCAGCAACTTTACCGGTTACTCCAAGGTTCTCCATCAAATATTTAGATGAAGATATACTATATATACCATTAAGATCTAAGCTGCTCGGACTCTCCAAAAATGCTCCCAAATCCATGTCGGATCCTCCAAAAATGCACTAGTTTGGAAAGGATCCGACCTGCATCCCATGACATTTTGAAGAGCCCGAGCTACATAGATTATTATAAACTAAAAACAAATCAGTATAGAGCAAGCTCAATATAAATATATACCTGAAGGTTTTGACATTACATCTTGTATGAAAGGGAACTTGTCTAGATGCCATTATTTCTTCTTCTTACTCTTCTTCTGTAATGCATTTGACTTGTATGACATTGCTGCTTCTTTCGACTTCTCATACTAATTCTGTATTCTAAATCTTCATAGATCCGAGAAAGCCAATTTGGTTTTCGAGAAGAAAGCATGACATATGCTATGGAGAATCCAATAATCAATCCGCTACCATATCCCATCAGAACCACTTCCCAACTGAGCTCACTTAGAAATGTAGAATCACTTTCTTCATCCGGCTCAAATGTTGTGTTGTTTTTCTCTGGTATCAAGTTAATTCCACAACCTCCCGAAACTGGGAATCCCTGCAATCCATCATTGCCTTCATATGAATTTTTCCCAAATGTAGCAAATTGAGGTCCTTTTGGAATGCATCCTTCAAGATGATTGCGGGAGAGATTTAAAACTGCAAGAGATGTGAGAGAAGCAAGTTGTTTTGGTATCTCTCCCGAAAGATTGTTGGATGAAAGGTCCAATGATTCAACCACAGATAACTTTCCAAGTGATGGTGGCATATGACCTTGCAACCCATTGTGAGATAAATTCAACACACGCAGTGCGATGAGATCTCCCATCATACTACCAATATGCCCTTCAAACTTGTTACTTGAAAGATCCATAGTGGTGTACAAAGACAAGATCCTCACAACTTTAAGCTCCAATCCCTTTGTTACAACAGTTACTGAGTCTCGGTAATATGCTTGTGCATCATCACCTGGTGCCTTTATTGTTTGATCAATTCTCCTCATTGCTTTCAGACTTCTGAAAAGACTCGTCGGCAGTTCTGCTGTAAATGCATTGGAAGAGAGATCTAACATCCGAAGCTGAGGAAACAATTTCAAACTCCTTGAAGTTCTTATAGGTCCATGCAAATTGTTGGATCTCAAGCTTAACACTTGTAGATTTGGAAGAGTCCCCAGCCACATAGGGAATGTGTCACTGAGGTGATTGTTTCCTAAGTCGAGAACCTCCAACTCTTTGCAATTGGCCAAGGATCTTGGGATTTTTCCCTCTAGCTTATTGTCATGCAAGTTGAAGCTTCTAAGTTGACTTCCGGAACTAAAAGCTGTTCGGAGATTCCCAGAAAGACTATTGTGTTGCATATCCAAAACCTCGAGTTGGTCACTCATGTTACCCAAACATTGCGGAATAGCTCCCTTCAAATTGTTTCTTGCCAAGTCTAGAACTTTTAACGATGTCAAATTGCAAATAGAAGAAGGGATCTCCCCAGTGAGACTATTATTTGATATGAAAAAATATTCTACGGAGGTTGGTGGAATTGGTAGCATCCCTCGAAGAAAATTGGACCGTAAATCAATAGTTAGAGGAGGAAGACGAATCAGGTCAATACTTGTCAACATGTTGTGGGATAGATTAAGATTTGAAATGGAATGCATCCAATTAGACAATAGCCAATCAGGAATTCTTCCTCGGATCTTGTTATTTGAAAGATCCAAAGTCTGTAGCTGGTTTGCTGACCTCAAAAAATCCAGTTCGTTTACTTCACAACCGGACAAATATAAGTATTCAAGAGATTCAGGCACGGTAGACTTGACTTTGTTTTCATTTGTCAGAGAAATACTATTAAATGAAAGATCAAGATACCAAAGTTGTTTGAGGTCTGAGAAGACGCTGACATCTATGCTATCATTAAAATTGTTATATGAAAGATCAAGATATGTTAGATTGAGGAGTTTCTGAAATGACTTGGGAAGAGGACCTTGCAACTGATTCAATGCTAAATTAATTGAGACTACGCTGTTGAGGTTCTGGATTGATTTGGGGAGAAACCCTTGCAACTGATTCTCGCTTACATCAATAATGACTAGTACCGAATTGTACCTGAAATCCTTAAGTTGACCGGAAAAGTGGTTATTACTCAAGTCTAGATGACTCAGTAACGGCAAGGAGAATATCCAGGACGGTATGGCTCCATTCAGGGAGTTATTTGATAGCATAAGTGTGCTCAGATTCTGCAGTCCACCTGTAAATCGAGGAAATATTGGTCCTTCGAGATGGTTATCTTGAAGGTCCATATACTCCAGACGGATGAGATTCCACAGAGATTTTGGAATCGGCCCCGAGAGATTGCATGAACTAAGTACCAATCTCTGCAACGAAGTTATATAGCCAATAGATTCAGGCAGGTAATTACCAGAAAAATTTACTCCTACGAGATCTAACTCCTTGAGAGATGCACTGCTATTCCATTTGTTCTTTGGAAAATAACCGTTGAGCTTATCATTGTAACTTAAGTCGAGTGTTTCCAGGTTGGGCAGGTTAAATATTCTCTCGGGTATTAGCCCATACAATCTCGTACCCCTCAGCCTCATGGTTGTTAAATGAGAAGAGAAATTCAGAGGAATGGTGGAAGAGATGCTCACGCCACTAAGATGAAGCTCTCTTAATTGGGTCAAATTCTGAAGAAGCATCTTGAAATCGTAAGCTGCAAGTCCGAGCTCACTGTTGTCCGATAAGAAAAGAGATTGTAACTTGGAGAGATGAGATATTTCAGAAGGAATTTGACCTGAGAAATTGGAGTTGGAAAGATTAAGATGTGTCAAGCTCGAGAACCTGCCGAATTGAGGGGAGATGTGAGAACCGTAGAAGTCATTCATAGAAAGGTTGAGCCTTTGGAGATGAGATAGTCGGAATACGCTGCTATTGGAATCAATCTCCCCGACAAGTTGGCTGCAACTAAGATCAAGCTCAATGACATGACCACTCGTCTCATCACATATCACCCCCTCCCACGAGCAACAATCTTCGTTCATGTTCCATGAACTCGTTTTTGGATAAGACTGCTCGTCACATAGAAAAGATGCAGATGAGGCATCAACAACAAACGACTGGTTGAATTCTACGAGGGCAAGACTTTGATCTCTGCGGCATATTTCCGATGAGGAAAAAACAAGTCGACAGAGAAAGAAAGATGCTAATAGCAGAAACAAGAGGCGCCCGTAGCCCATTTTGCAAGAAAGTTAGTTGGTAATCAAGAAAGGAAGTTGTGCTTTGTGTCATTCTCAAATCAAAATTCATGAGACATATAATGAACTGCTAATGCTATAGTCTTTCAAGTTGTCATTTCACTTTGGTATAAGTTCATTACTTGGAACTTTCTGTGAAAGCTATAACTAAGACATTCTAAGTCAATACAAGTCTTCCCATTGAAATGTCACTTGCCAATTTTTTAAACCAAAAAGTAACACAAGTATTGTGGCATAAGTCCATGGTCATGTTTTTTCTTAACGACATTATGTGATACTTGGACAAATTTGATCAACTTTTTGACTACAAAGGATGAACCTTTTCAAGTTGATGTTTCACTTTGATTTTGGTCACATATTCCCCCTACTTTGATTTTGGGGAACTTGCTAATTCCTGTTTCTACATTCAATGTATCATTTCAGTGGAGAAAAGGACAGTTCCACTTCCAAATGAATGAGATATTCAAGTCAATGCACAAGTCTTTCCGTGGAAATGTCAAATGAAAGCGATAACAAAGTACTAGTAATATTTTTACGTACTATGATAGAAAAAACACAAGCCAATAGACGAAATTTCTATCTAATGAAACGAAAAACAATGAAGAAAACAAAATATAGAGTGAGCCCTCCAAAGTTTTAAATTTGTTGATGAGCATTGGAAGATTTTAATGACGGAAAGAGACTTTCTGCATAAGTAAAAATGTAGCCTTGTACTACACTAAGTCCCTGCAATTCAAATTCTCTCCAACTTTTTCTGGAAATATCATAACATAAATACGAGCATTCTTTATTAGCTTCGTTCTTCATCTCAGCAGAAAACACAATCTCCCTTCCTTCATGATGCGTGCGAAAGCAACAAGTTGGAATTTCCACTTGTCTATCTGCATTCCAATAAATATGCCTTTCCCAGTGCCAGTATCCTTCTTCTTCTTGGAGTTGCCACAAGTTAATGTCATCACCAAACTCGTTTCCATAATCTATGATTCCTAATTTTCCCTTTACTTCTATCATTGTGTAATACGATGCTTTCTTATCATGTATATATACCGTTGATCCACAATCCTATCGTTCTGAATGTTTCCGTTTTAACATCAAACGCTACTATAATGTAACTCAACAAATTGGAACTTTGTAGATTAACGCATCAGTAATTGTTTCAAAGTGTAAATCCAATTTCTTGTGGATCCCTTTTTAAAAAGAAATTATGTGGAGGTCATCAGAAGTTTATACATGTTCTCTTCAGGATCGAATCCTAATGAAAAGTTTACAAATTCTGAATCACCAACATCTCTCACTTGGGGAAGAAATTTTACTTCTCTTGTACTAGGATTGAAAAGTGCAACAGGTTGAAATGGCGTATGCCATGAACAAAACAAACCATTAGCGCAGGTACGCGGATTGTTGACTAGTTTATCAAATTCCTTAATATGAACTTTTTGCTCTAAAATGCAAATAGATGTTCCTTGACGAACAAGGAATTTGAGACGATTCATGTAGTGGCATTGATGGATATTCATGATAAGAGAATTGCAAAACTTGGAAAGACACTTGAAACGCATTAAAGACTTAGACAGGAAGCCATGAAAATATTTCAAACAATATTTCTTCCAATTTGTCCATCTCCAAGTCCAATAACTTTATTTATAATAATGTTTCCTAGTCCTATTATATATATAATACAAGGCGGCAAAAAGTACGTTTATTTCTTTTTCTTCCTCCAAATGTACTTGTTGCTTTCCTTTCTGTATGCGACTTAGGAAAGGAAAAAAAAAAAGAGGGAGGGGGGAAGGGAATACTAATGCACTAACGGTAAGATACGTGCAATATTTGGTATTAATAATTTTGTTGTGATATTATATCGCATATGATAATTTTTATTCCAGTGTCATATTGTGCAAGAAATTCTCCAAAACAAAAAAAAAAATCATATGATATTAGGATACTTTGCATACTCCAAAGAAAACTTATAGTACACAAAGGTTACCGCTATATGCAAATTCAAAAGAAAACATTGACCTTAAAAGACTTATAAAGTCAATGTGGATCGAAAACTCTCGTGACATTAGATTATCCTCCAATTTATTTGGTTCGATCTTAGAATATCAATCTGAGCTTAGTAAGCTTAACCAAAATAACACTTAAAAGAATTACATAAACATATATAAATATGTAAAAAGGAATGTGCAAGAATGGGGAAAAACTGTAGTTATTGCTTATATACGAACCAAATAGCAAATATTAAAACTTGTGCCAAATTGGGCTTGATTAAACCTTAGGAATTGGACTAGGCCTTTTTTTTCTTTAATGGACCAAAAAGAAAATTCCATTAAATGGCCTAAAATCGTGAATAGCCCAGCAATCTATCTTCATAACTTAAAGAGGCAAAATTAGTCCTTTCAACTTATTTGTTTGATTTTAACTTAGACACGAAATTTACAAAGATAAAAAAGACTTTTAATCTTATAGTTTTAAACTCAAACTATGTAAAATGTAATAAAACACTTTTTAATCTTCTAACATCAAACATGTCGCTTAGAAAGTTGCAATTGAAAAATTGTCAAGGAAAAGAATCATTTATTTCTTACACCAACTAAAAAAGAAAGCGACAAGAACAAATTAAAATGGAGGAATCAACAAAAAGAAAGTAACACGTCGCACATGTGTGTGTCTACGAATGATAAATATTGTACAACGAATCATCTATTATAGCAACTGACGCCCAAACATATGCGAAATTCACTTTAACTAATAAAAAAAATGTTAGTATTCAATTAACACAGAGAAATTCAAAATAATTAGACAGATTTTGGTTTAAGCACTATGGAGTAGATAGATAATTTGGCAGAGTAGATTCTTAATATGAAGGTCCGAAAGAAATATTAATTGGTATCGGCAAAATCACTACTTTACTTACTAAGTTGTTGATCGAAACAAAAAAAAAATTACCAGAGACATACTTTTTGAATTTCGAAAGTTTTTTATCTATTTAAATAAAATTTACATTTTTAAAATTAAACTATACAAAAAATTTATAAGTTACAATAATTAACGATTCAAAAATATATTTGAAAGGACCAAAATAAGTATAGTTCCAGTGGAAAAAGAAAAGGCAATCAATTGTGATAAAGAAAAAAAGGCAGATGAAGCAGAATTGGTTACAACTATGACCTAAGTAGCTCGGATTCTCCAAAAACGTTACCACACTCGTGTCGGATCCTTCAAAAATACACTATTTTTGGAGGATCCGACACGCATCCATAGACATTTTTTAAGAGTCCGAGCAACTTAAACTACGACCACCCCTAATACTACAGGTTCGAAATTCATGCTGCAACAAATTGGGAAGGGGACTCTGTTTTCACTAACATATTTTTCAAAAGGAGGAAACTGACTTCCGAGAGAGCATCTTTCGCTCGGTAATTACCTAACGCGAGAGAGCCGATGTAAAAGTAGTCCTTTATGCGAGGTAAAAAAAAAAACGAAGCAAATTCATCTGAAAAGTGCTTTAACAATGAAACTTCTAAGCATATTCATCCTTAAACATTCTGGAGAAAGCACACTATAATTGTGCATAAGGAAGCCAGTACGTTTACAGTTAGAGGCTTTGATTGCGGCTACAGATTACTAATAGTACTAGAGAAAAAGAAGAGATACTGGATCGATATACGAAAGATACGTGAAAATAGAACCATGAACCATCAAGTTGTTTCGGAATCAATTCATCTAGTGCTTTGCGAACAATAACAATCTGCTTGATCTCCTTTTTGATGAATTTATAAAGGTCACGAACTTTACAGTCCAGAAACCTATCATGAATTTCCTTAAACGTCTCTGGTTTTACCTCCATAACAACATGTTACCTGGCAAATGTTTCTAAAGCAGCATTTGCAACTTCCATGGCTTCCTGGTAGAGAGTTATCTCAGCAATCAGTTTATCCTTTTGTCGATTCATCTCGCGCTCATCGCCTTCCAAGTTGATGTTGGTATCAGCTACGTAAGGATCGTCGTTGTGCTTCTTAAGTGTTTCCACTTGATTTTTCAGAAAATCCAAATGAACGATTACGCTAAACTCTTCGGTTAATGGAAATGCTTTGAGTTGTACACGAGATCTGTAACTAACACGATCACAGCACAAACCATTCCCATTATTGAGCACATCTTCTCTCTAATAGTTGCCATTTTGAAATCTGCAAATTTTGAAAGAGTTCAGGTAATATATATAGCCAGGAGTCCAGATCCTCTGCGGTGACCCTCACTCAAGTAGCTGCTTTTGATTAATTGTATTTAGCTAATCTATTTTCTCTTTTTTAAAATAAAAAAAAAAATCAATTTAGCCCCTACTTTTCTTATTTTTATGTCAAAAGAACGTACCCAACTTTATAATTGCTCTTCCTTAGCCACGCGTAAAGAACCTTTCTTTTTGTGATAATATATATTAACTTTTTACCCCCACGGTTTTTTTTGTTTCCCATTTGGTGCCCGCATTGAAGCTCCGACTAATCCGAATCACACGTTTCAGAATCTATTAAGATGGCATCGCTCCCAATAGAATTTTCTTCATACCCAGGGGTTAAGAATGGAGCAGCGCTAGTGCTTCATATATATTCTATTTATTGTTTTTTTTTCCTTTTTCTACGTGACTTAGGGAAGTAAAAATTAATCCAAACATTTAAAACCCCATAAATAAAAGCTTGGACTTAACGTTAAATTTGTGAGCCTCTTACTAGTTTGGAGAAACTTGTCTCACTAGGAATTATGGACTGCAATCGAATCAATTTTTGTTAATCACATCGTGGAGATTTTAAGCGTTCCCATGGCTACTTCCACAGTGAACAACGGAAAAATCTCTGGGTGGTAATTAAACAAGTACTGCAAGAGAAGCAATAGCATTAGAGTTGGAACTAAATGATGCAAACACCTCCATTCCAACACAAATTTCAGCTATATTTTCTACAAATCCTTGGTGAAGTTAGGCAGACGCCAAGCATAATGTGACTACATTTTTTCCTTGGAAATTTTTTGTTCTCACAGTTTACAACTCGAAATGTTACATGGAATCAAATGCTAGAAATACATTTTCGAGAATTGCATGTTCGCTTAGCTATTACATAAACTCATCATGCCTTTACCAGCTTCAGCACTGGCATGAATTGCATTGGGAAACAGTGTCTGAAGGCAAATAAATTAATGAAGCTAACATCCTATGAATAATCAATCAGCCCCCATACAAAGGGGGCAAAGATCATTTGGTAGTCGCAAATAATTAATCTTCAATTATTGGACACTTCGTTACAACTCTGTTCTTCATGAGATGGAAAGTCTTTTGGCAATGACATCAATGGTGCTTCTCCAGATAATCCCTTCATCGATGTTGCCAAAGAATAGCCCAAGGCTCGGGCAACTGGGACAGCGACTGCATTACCCACTTGCATGTACCTGAGTAGCATAAAACAATGAAAATGTTACAGCAAGCAAGAAAATTGATGTATCGAGTACAAAATAAAAAAGGCAAATGATTGTTTCCATTTATAGCAGATTTTCAAAGTAAAGGCTGGATTAGTATACTAATATCCATAATCGTCAGTCATTGAAAGTATCTCCTAAATAACAGCAGATGCATGATTCCACATTCACTCAACAGTTTAAGCTCAAGCTATATGATACATTAAGCCAGAGAACAATAAAACATGCTTCCTCAGTAATCATTCATCAGCTTTATTGGTGATATAAGCAATGCAGGGATTTTAACAAATGAAATTACTCAAAAAAACAGGATCTTCAACCATCAACTAGATTTTAGTCAATGCTATACCTCTCTTTTATTGGACCTATTAACTTGTAATAGTCCGGAAAACCTTGGAGCCTCGCATTTTCACGAATTGTGAGAACTCTATCTTGTAATGGATGTACTATGGTCTGAAAGGAACACAGGAATAAAGGACAAAGCTTTAGGATGACACAAGCTAATTTTATGGATTAAATAAGATGGCAAAGACAAAAAGATACCTGATTATGTGGTTCAGCTCTCGTCACAACTGTTGGGACAGTTTCATCCCACCACAAACGGCCAAACGGTCTGTGCATATGTCACACAATTAAAAACAGTATTTAGCAATATGGAAAGGCAGGTGAAAATACAAAATGGATATCAAATCAGAAAAATAGGAGATGGCTCATTACTTTGAGGAACTACCACCAACAAAGCTCATGGCATAGTCAGGGACCTGTTGATTTTAAGCATCATAAGATCCAGAAACCAAATAACACAACTATGTCATTCCATTAAAAATCAATTAAAAAAAACATACCAAAGGCTTCCCTGAAGGTAGTAATACCCTCTCCACATCTGGGTCCCATTCAACTTTGTTATCTGGCCGAACACGAACTCCAGTCAAGTCCCTGAAGTTTGCGCCCTACAATCAAAAAGGTCAAGAATTCAGCACCACAAGGAGCTCACCACTTAAGCACCACCAATGGCATGACAGAACAATTTATATACCTTCCGCTTGGGAATTTGGCATACACGTAGATGGTCGTCATCATTCAACTGAAGAGGACGATGATCATACAAAACACTTCCCAGCATCCCTACAAAAATGGACAGACTGCATTAGCAAAACTCATTAATGCATTTTCAAGCTCAACCCTAGTTACAGCATGAAACCTCTCAAAATAAGAACTAAATATTGCTTTTAAAGACACTTATCAGGTGACCACAACATTAAACCATGAAGTGCAACACATGCAAAAACATGGAACCAAAAGACACAATTACATTACACCTACAACCACAGTATGTGACCTCACCATCCCTCCCCAATCTTATAAAATGCTGGAAATCAGTTTTCGGCTCGTCAGTGTAAGGCATTTCGTCTCTTGGCTCACTGTTCTCCACCTAAAAGGAAAATCATACACATAAAAGATGGGGAAACGATGCTACAATAGTTTATGTCAGAAGTGCCTGCAAAACAACTTAAATATCTCGTACATACCGAAGGGAGATCAGAAAGGGCATCACCAAGAAACAATTCTTTCTTTAACTCAAGATCCCCACCTTCATCATATGCAACTGTGTTTGACTGCATTAGCACATAGATGCACATTTAGTCAATAGCAAATGCTACAGCATTCATGACATTTTAAAATGATAAAAAACTACCTCAAATTCTGTGGGAATAACACCTCTCACAATAACTTTATGTGTGGGCAATGGATATTGTGGCAGCTTCTGCAGCATCACAAGATTTAAGCAGAGTGAGGATGGTAGATAGGTGCATTGAATCAATATTGAAAATCAATTAAATAACTTGAAATCCAAAAGCAATATTACCTCAGACGAAAGAGCACCCCACATGAAGACACGCATACGAAATTGAGGAAGACCATATGCACCAGCTGCCATCATTCCCATCCGTGCTTGGTAGTTCATTCCTACAAGTCTGCTCAATGCGTATCTCCCGAGGAAACCATTGGAAAATTTGATAAGGTCCACCACATTCTCCATCAACACAAACCTTGGTTTCAAGAATTCCACAATGTCCATGTAGACATCAAGTTGTTTATTTTTTGGATCTTGCATTGGATTTTCCTTATTCCTAAATCGATTGAATCCACTGATTCCTTGGCAAGGTGGTCCACCGCATACAACATCAACATCCCCCTAAAATAACCAACAGTGAATTCAACCAAAATGGGTCAGCATCACAAATCATTAGCGGGTTAATAACCCAGAAGTAGTCCAGACATTATACCCCAAACCAGTAAGATCAAAAGAGAGAACTAAAACTTACCGGTAACGGCAAAATATTTTCTTTGAATCCTTTGGCCACAAACTCCTTTATTTTCTTCGGACAGTCACTATACACATATGTCAACTAGTTAGAAAGAATCTTATAAAAAAAAAAGAAAGCATATATCTTTGCAGAATGAATTGCTTAAAGAGTATACCTTAAGCCTTCAATTGGCTCCCAGGTGTCTTCCTCTGGGCCATAACCTCTCCAGCGAACCTGGGGACAAGGCAGTGAAAGTGATTTCAAAGAAACAACAGTATCATACAAAACTTAAAGAATTCCAAATTCAATAGTTTAGTACCTTGAAGTAAAGTCCAGGTTTGTTCATTTCTTTTGGATCTCCATAACAAACTTCTAAAAGTTCTTCAACCTCAAAAACTTCAACTCCTTGATCGTCACCGGATTCTTCATCTTCATCTTCATCATCATTTTCTTCTTTTTCAACATCATCTGTTACTTTTAGATGAGGGTGTGGGGGGACACTGCTTTTTACCAAGGAACAAGAGACACAAAGTTGCTCCCACTCCTTCAGAAGTAATAAGAAGTCACTGGCATACTCGTTCCTCACCTGAGTAATGCATACGTTTTCTTCATTAACACAATAACCAGAAAATAGTGACCTTTTATACCTACAACCAATATATACCTGAGTCTCTGGGTGGTTCAATCTCAAGCTGTCACATGCATGTTTGTTGAGATCAACAGCCCATTTCTGCACACAAGAACTTATATTTAACAGAACAGAAGCAAGACTAAAGGTCTAAAGAAAAAACAAGAACGCAAGCCACATTCTGCAGATACAAATTGGTAAAACATAGAACAAGTTGAAGGAAAAAACATACAGTTACAAGTTTAACGCCTTTGCTATTAGCACCCAAGCACAGCCCAGTGGACATTGCACCACATCCTGAATAAAGATCCAAGAGCTTCTTTTCCAGATTGAGTTCTTTCACCTCACCAGCATCAGTGTCACTTGATATAGTAGAAGATGAACTAACTGAACCTGTAGTATCTACAAAGAATACCCTCTCCATTAAGCATGTTTAAGATTGAATATTAATGCAAAAGGACCAAAGCTGTATTCAGTTAATAAAAAGAATTGACAAAAAAATACCAGGTGGCAAGCTAATGAAAGAAGAATATGGAATCAGGTATTTCATGTCATAGTAGAAATCACAAGTTGATTTCACATTTTCCTTGAACTGAAAAGTTGCCTGCAACAACATTCTGTATTCATTAGTTCAATCACTCAAAACCAATACCAGTACACACCAGTAATTTAGTAAAGAATTACATTTGAGGGTACAGGAACAATCTTGAGTTTAGTCACAAGGCAATCGAGAGGGTTATCATCCTTGATTTCAGACAGGAAAACACGCTTCTTGTCGATGAACTGATCATGGCTTTTAATAACCTAATGTGGAAAAGAGATGTCAGACCACTATAGCATCACAAAGAATGAGGAAACCTTTCATATGATAGAGTTGGCATTTCTTACGGTATCCTTAGCTCTGTAAAACCATTGAGCTGTAAAATACTGCATTCCATCAACTGCTTCAAAGAATTCAACTATCTTACAAATGTAATCATCCTCACCATCAGCAGCCTAGTTCAATGATAGATAATGAAAATAAGTCAAGACATGGATCAATTGCATGGCAATAAGTATGATACTAAACTAAAACAAACAATAATCAGTCTATAACAATTTGACAGATCTTTCAAAACCAATTGTAAAATGAACCTTCAACATAACTCAAACTTCAAGAGCTAGTTCATGAGGAGACCATTGCTCAAATATTTATAAGGAGACCACCAATCCGTTCCTCAATCAATATGGGACTCTAGCCACTATAAGACCCACCCCACCTAACACACAAACCACCCATCAGAGTGTCGACAGCAACATAGGGGAACAAATAGGGATAAGTCACTCTAATACCATGTAAGATATGGACCTTAGCCTTAACTTAGCCCCCAAAACCTAAATCAAACTAAATGTTTCTTGAGAACTGAGCACCATGAAGAAATAGTTCTTTAATATGAGGGTACAATTGGAAAAACATACTCCGCCCTTCCAATTTTATGTGGAAGTCTTTCCTTTATAGTTTGTCCCCAAAGAATATCACCTTGCTATAATTAGGAACAACTTAGCTTTAAAATTTTCCTTATACCCTTTATGAAATAATTTATAACCATACAAACATTTAAGGATTATTTTAGACCACAAGCGTCATAAGTTTCCTTTTTTATTAAACGTCATCGCAAGTAAAAGGTTGTCACATAAAATGGAATGGAGGGACTAGGAAGTACTAATTTTTAACTTGAATTCCTAAGTGACTTATTTTGGGATACACTTATTTTGGAACAGGAGAGTAGTTAGGTAGGAGCATGTCACAATAAGCAAAGATCCCAGGTCCAAGTATCATCTCCACCCAGTATCAAAGAGAAGTTCCACTTTCCTCAAATTAGGTCCACATGTGAGAGGGTGTGCTAAAGATATGATTATGTAAATAAAAGTATAATCTCTCATACAATTTATGCTTTTACATAAATGGGGGGAATCTTTATCAAACTCGGATTTATCTTACCTTTGTCAAAAGGGAAGAAAATTTTACGAACCCTTGGTTTTAGTCTGAAGTTTAAGTTTGACAAGAATAATATTCTATGACTAGTAATTCATTTATTTTCAAACCGATACATTTACTATATATTATTTGATTGACTAATTTTTTATATTGGAATGGATGACAGGTCAAATGATTTGGTAATTCCTCATGAGGGGATGAATCTAAAAAAATTTGAATCAAAGCTCTAGATTATTTGTTCATCCTTTGACATATATTGGGGTTTGCAGCAATAGCATCCTTCTTTTTCGATTGAGTATGGCTTCAACTATTCCCGCAGCCCATCAATTAGTTAACCATCAACACAGGTTTATACAATTAACATTGTATTTACATCCAAAACTACATAGAGAGTATCGACATTCTTATTAAATCTTTTATAAAAGGGTAAATCAACACAATGAAGGAACTGTTTAACATATGCTCATCATTACTTTACAATTACCTTTACATGTGCATCATCCTCAAGATAATAAACTTGACCATCGACTTCCGCTAGACTAAAATGGCGCTTAGCTTGAATTAACTGGTCAGAATCAACTTGACTGCAACATGAAAGTACCAATAACAGATAACTCACTCAAAATCAAAAATACTACAATGAGCCAAAAATATCTTTGCGATGAATAATTGTGCAAGACTTACCCATTTAAGCTCTTAGTACCATTTGCTTTCCCCTTATTCTGTTTTACAAACAAGCAACCATGTGTGTAAATATAAAATTAGCACTAAACGATATCAAATAAAAACAGACAGACCATCAAAACAGTCACTACAAATTGAGTGATTTAAATATAATTATACGTTCCATAAAATCATTTCATGAAAACAATCTCGATGGTTTTCGAAGGTGAAATCTGTTGGGTTCATAGAAGAGTGAATGGAAAATGGAGAAAAAAATGATGGAGAAAAGGAGACACCAATTTGGAAAGTATACTCCCAAAATTGGAAAGTTCACTAATTCTCCCACATTGGTGGGAGAAAGGACTTTGAAGTGTTTACAATGATGAATACTTGCTCTATATGATAAGTGAGGCAAGAAAATAAAAGATGCCTCGCGCTGTCTTCGTCGTCGTTCACTCGGCTTCGGCTTCAAATTTGTCAAACGATCAATGAGATCTATCTTTTTGAACAAACTTTATTTGACGAAATCTAATCAATACTACATTTATATGCATGCAGTAACAAATGCAATGTTTCGACAGAACTGATCCACTGTTCGACTGAAGTGATGCACTATTTCTTTTCGACTAAACTGATGCATGCACTGAACTGATATACTGTTTCAGTTTCGACTGAACAGATGCAATTCTTCAATGAAGTGATGCACTGTTTCGAACAGGTGCACTATTTGGTGAAATGGTATACTGCTTCAGCAAAAATGCTGCAGACATGCATTTTCAGAAACATCACACCATTTAGGTGAACCAATGCCACCTTTCGAAGAGACAGCTGCTACGCTATATAAACCTGCTTTCCTTCACAGGTTTTGATATGAAATTTTCAGATTAAAAACTCTCTTCTTGTCTCAAAAAATTCTGTGTGATCACTCAAAACGTTCTGTGAGTTCAAAGATATTTCAACCGTTTGAGATACCGCTATTGTTGGTCTGTTAGCCATTTTATCCTGGGAGGAAAAATTCCACAACCTCGGGTACAGTGAGGGGGATTATTTCCTTAAGAAAAATTCGTGAATTCAAACGACTTGGCTATTTTCTATTTCATCTTAATTTCTACAAAATAAAATACACCTCTTGAAAAGGTCATTTTGATCATATGTTGAGGGTATTTGATATACTTCATTGTGTTTTTGTTTATACCTAAACTCAAGTTGAAGTTGGTGTTTCTACTATACAAATTTTGCGTATCCGTATAAGGAAATAATAATCTTAAGGAAATCAATTTTAAAAAATCTGTATAACTTGTTTTTGGAGATTATAGCTTAGGCTTTCTACTCCACTTGAATTTAACTAGTGATTAGATGACATAAAATCTTCATCACAAGTTAAAATTCACTCAGTTGACGATTTGAAGTTATAAAAACTTCATCATTGACTAGAAACAAGAAGAAAAGTTGAAAAGTTATTTAATTTTATAAATAGTATTCTGAAAAATATTAAATTTTTCTGTCTTGTGTTGACATAAAAAATGACAAGCGATAGTCAAATGCAAGATACGACAACATCTGTAGGGGCAACTAATCTTGCCACATCAAGTCAACAATGGCCCGGCAAAGAATCTCAAAAAAATTTCGGTCATTAACTTCAAGCGGTAGCAGCAAAAGATGTTCTTTTACCTTACTATTTTATGTCTGCAACGGTTCACTAGCGAAGACACTCCTGAGGTGCTTGGCCGCTTCGTTATTGTAGAAACTTGAAAACATTCGAACTTCCTTTGCAAGAATTATATTTTGAGTGGTCTCCAAAACGACCTCTATAACCAAGACAACAAAGGAACTGTGGGGGGCACTTGAACGAAAATATAAGACGAAAGATGTGGGAATTAAGAAATTCCTTATTACACGATTCCTGAACTTCAAAATGATAGATAGCAAATCTGTTGTCTCTCAAGCACACGAGTTGCAAGTCATCATACATGATCTCCTAGTAAAAGGTCTATCTTTAAAAAATACCTTAGTTGAACAAATTAAAAATGTTCTTAATACTCACATAAACTATTTTATAGATTTAATTGTGAATGATGCTTTCCAAGTAACAGCAATAGTTGAGAAACTACCACCTTTGTGGAAAGACTTCAAAAACTACTTAAAGCATAAACGCAAGGAGATGACTGTTAATGATCTTATTGTCCGACTTCGTATTGAAGAGGATAATAAAGCTTCCGAAAAAAGGTCAAAAGGGAATTCTACAATTAATGGAGCAAATATTGTTGAAGATGACCAAAACAATTCCAAGACAAGGAAGAAAGTTGAATAAGGAAGCAATCAACCCATGAAAAAGTTCAAGTAAAAATGCTTCAACTGTGGCAATATTGATCACAAGTCCACAGATTGTCGTGCCCCAAAGAAAGGCAAGAAGAAGGATCAAGCAAATACGATTGAATCCAACAAAGAATGTGATGATTTATGTGCTATGTTCTCAAAATGAAACTTGACGAGGTATCCTCACGAATGGTGGATGAATTCTGGTGCCACCCGACATGTATATGCCAACAAAGAGTTGTTTTCGTCATTCGCTCCGACTCAAGTAGAAGAAATGATCTACATGGCTAACTTCGCTACGACTAAGGTAGAAGGAACAAGAAAAAATTGCTTAAAGATGACTTCCAAAAAGGTCTTGACACTTAACAATGTCTTGTATGTTCCGAAGTTACGAAGGAATTTAATTTCTGTTTCACTTCTAGACAAGAACGAAATCAAATGTGTAACCGTTTCTAAAAAAATTGTAATTAGCAAAGGAGAAATGTATGTAGGAAAAGGTTATCTGACCGAAGGCCTTTTAAGATAAATGTAATGACTATTGAAATAAATAAAAGTTTGAATTCTTCTTATTTTCTTGAGTCTTATGATTTATAGCATGAACGTTTAGGCTATGTTAATTACAAAACGTTACGAAAACTGATTAACTTAGAAGTTCTGCCAAACTTTGAGTGCAATAAAACATCCTTATAAGTCCATTTAAAGGATTTTCAATCCCTTAGACTTAATACACACTGATATTTGTGATATAAAGTCAACACGATCACATGGTGGGAAAAAGTATTTCATAATTTTTATTGACAATTGCACAAGATATTGTTATGTCTTTTTACTAAATAGTAAGAATGAAGCAATAGATGCATTTAGGCAATATAAAATTGAAGTTGAAAATCAGTTAAACAAAAAGATCAAAATGATAAAAAGTGATAGGGGCGAAGAATATGAATCTCTCATTGCGCAAATATGTGTAGAGGGGAAATCTCCATCAAACTACGACCCCATATTCACCTCAATCTAATAAAATTGCGGAAAGAAAAAATCAACTTTGAAAGAAATGATGAATGTCTTACTTATAAATTCTAATTTACCGCAAAACTTATAGGGGAGGTTATCCTTACGACCAATCGTATACTCAACAAAGTTCCCTATAGTAAGACACAATCAATTCCTTATAAAAAATGAAAAGGAAGAAAACCCAACTTGAAATATTTCAAAGTATGAGAGTGTCTAGCGAAGGTTCAAGTTCCTATACCTAAAAGGATTAAGATAGCACCTAAAACGGTAGACTACATGTTCATAGAATATGCTAAAAGTAGTAAACCATGTCGATTTTTGGTTCATAAATCCAAACATCCGGATATTAATGAAAATACGATAATTGAATTAGATAATGCTAAATTCTTTGAAAACATTTACCTATATAAACTTAAGACATGAACACACTAGTGTAGGATCTAAACGATCTCACGATGAACTAATTGAGAATGAGCATAATGAAGAAAATCCAAGACGTAGTACACATCAAAGAACGTCTACTTCGTTTGGATCAAATTTTGTGACATTTATTTTGGAAAATGAGTCTCAAACATTTAAGAAAGCGATGGCATCTTCGGATTCATTCTTTTGGAAAAGGGCAGTCAATAGTAAGATAGATTCAATCTAAGCAACCATAGTTGGGAATTGATTGACCTTCCTCCTGGAAATAAACCTTTAAGTTCTAAATGGATCTTCAAAAGAAAGATGAAAGAGAATGATACTATTAACAAATACAAGGCAAGACTTGTAGTAAAAGGCTTCAAACAAAAAGGACTTAATTACTTCAATACATACTCACCAATAACAAGCATAACATCGATTCAAATGTTAATTGCCTTGGCTGCAGTATATGGTCTTGAAATCCATCAAATGAATGTAAAAACTGCTTTCCTAAATGGAGAATTGGAGGAAGAAATTTACATGGAACAACCTAAGGATTTTGTAGTTCCAAGAAAGGAAAATAAAGTGTGTAGACTTATTAAGTCATTGTATGGACTAAAGCAAACACCTAAACAATGGCATGCGAAGTTTGACCAAACCATGTTGGCAAATGGGTTCAACATAAATGAATGTGACAAATGTATTTATATTAAAGACACTCCAAATCACAAAGTCATTTTATGTTTATATGTGGATGATATATTAATCATCAGTAGAGACATTTCTAACATAAATGCAACAAAACAAATGCTCAAAAGCAAGTTTGACATGAAAGACCTTAGAGTTGCAAATGTGATCTTAGATATAAGAATCCATCGAACTCCACAAGGGTTGGTATTGTCACAGTCTCATTATATAGAAAAGGTACTTGACAAGTTCAAGTATATAGAATTCGGTATTGCCAAGACTCCATTAGATGCAAGCTTTGCACTTCAAAAAATGAAAGTAAAAGTGACTCTCAATTGGAATACGCAAGAGTATTAGGATGTTTAATGTATATAATGAACTGTACACGACATAGCATGTGCAATTAGTAAATTGAGTTAGTACACAAATAATCCCAACAAAACTCATTGGATGGCATCTTTATATACTTGAAGGATATAGAGATGCCAATTGGATCGCTAGATCAAACGAAATAAAATTCACAAATGAAAATGTGTTAACTATCAATGGAGGATTAGTTTTTTTGAAAATCATCCAAACAAACTTGTATCACTATCTCTACAATGCAATCTAAATTTATCACATTAGATAAAGCCAATGAAGAAATAGAATGGCTCTGAAATTTCTTGGAAGATATTCTGTATTGGCCCAAACCAGTGACACCAATATGTATACACTGTAATAGCTAAGTGGCAATAGATTAGGCAAGGAGCATGATGTATAACGGTAAATCTTCTTATATAAGATGAAACATAATATTGTTGAAGAACTTCTCTCTTCGAATTATCACTGCAGACTATGTAAAGTCAAAGGATAATGTGCCTAATCCACTTACAAAAGGTCTATCTAGAAAAGGAGTGGAAAGAACATCTAAGGGAATGGTTTAAGGCCTAAGACAAGTCAGCATGGCGGTAACTCTACCTAGCACACTGGAGATCCCAAGAGCTAGGTTCAAAGAGATCAAACAAAGTTGTGTCTGACAGATTCAACATTATCAAATACCTAATCCATTCTCATGATGTAGACATTGTTTAGCAAACAAGGATAAGACTTCAGCTGAAAAGTCTTTAATGATTATCTAAATTTGACAAATCTAACCAAATAGTTTAATCTACAAGATTAAACATTTAAAAATCACCAATGTGAGGGTGAAGTGAAATCCGCTTCAAGGAGAATGTTAGTAAAGGCCTATTCTCTAAGCTCTCATGAAAATCGAAACGTGTTCATGGCCGAAAAAAACAAAACCGTAAGAATCATTAACATTAAAAAGCTAATTATGTGACATATGTTGTCTAGGTGTAAATTAAAGCTCGACGGTTCAAAGATATCAAATCTACTGATTGACCAAGTACATCCGATGCATGTTCACTACAAAAAGTTCAAAGGGAAACTCACTTATTCAAATGCAATCAATCTTTGCTTGATGATCATATATTTGTCCATAAAAATTTTACGAAAAAATAGTCATTCCCCATTCATTTGGGGGATTGTTGGGTTCATAGAAATGTGAATGAAAAATAAGGAAAAATGATGGAAAAAATGAGACACCACTTTGGAAAGTATACTCCCAAAATTAGAAAGTTCACTAATTCTCCCACATTGGTGAGAGAAGGGAACTTTGAAGTGTTTATAATAATGAATACTTACTCCACATAATAAATGAGGCAAGAAATAAAAGATATCTCGCGTCGTCATCGTCTTCATCACTCGACTTTAGATTTGGATTTGGATTTGTCAAATGATCAATTGATGAGACGTATCTTTTTGGGCAAACTTTATTTGATAAAATCTTATCAATACTCCATTTATATGCATGCAGTAACAGTAGAAGATGCAATGTTTCGACAGAACTGATACACTGTTTCTAAACTGATGCACGGTTTTTTTTCAACTAAACTGATGCATGCTCTGAACTGATATACTATTTCCATTTCCACAGAACAAATGCAACTCTTCAATGAAGTGATGCACTATTTCAAACAGGTGCACTATTTGGTGAAATGGTATACTACTTCAGCAAAAATGCTATAGAAATGTATTTTCAAAAACATTACACCATTTAAATAAATCAATGACACCTTTTCGAAAAGGCATCTTCTAGGCTATATAAACCTAATTTCTTTCACAGGTTTTGATATGAAATTTTCAAATTAAAACACTCTTCTTGTCTCAAAAATATTCTGTGTGATCATTCAAAACATTCTATGAGTTCAAAGATATTCCAACCATTTGAGGTACCGCTACTGTTGGTCTATTAGCCATTTTATCCTGGAAGAAAAAATTCTACAACCTTGGGTACAATGAGGGGGGTTATTTCCGTAGGGAAAATCTGTTAATTCAGATAACTTGGCTATTTTCTATTTCATCTTAATTTCTGCAAAATAAAATACACGTCTTGGAAAGGTTATTTTGATCCTATGTTGAGGGTATTTGATATACTTCATTGTGTTCTTGTTTATACTTGAACTCAAGTTGAAATTGATGTTTCTACTATACAGATTCTGCATACCCGTAGAAGGAAAATAACAAAATCAACAATCATAAGTGTGCATAAGATCAACCTTTATGCAAACAAAAATGTAGCAGCACAATGTCACGTATACCATATAAAACTAATAAAAAGCATATTTCATGCTATTTAAAACTATGCCCAATATTTAAGTAGCTCAATTGCAAATAATTCAAAGTAAAATGGAACTAAAATCTCAAAGCAAGAACTGTTCATACATAGCATAATTATACGTTGGATAACAAATCGTTTCATGGATTAGATCAACATTTCTAATAAATGCAGACAAAAAAGAGAACACAATGGTAGCTTCAAATGTAGAATCAAATTTAGCAAGGCAATGTCACATATACCATACAATACTAATAAAAGACCTAATTTTCATGACATTTCAATCTATATCGAACGTTTTAGCAGCTAAATTGCAAATAGAGGAATTAAAATCGCAAAGCACAAATTTATCTTACATATCGATGAGGCCACTTCAATCGAGCTTCAGCATCGGGAACAGGATCACCAGCAAGCGTACATTCTTCATCTTTCACTTTCTCAGCTCTTTTCGGCTTCCTTTTCGAAGGTGAAACCGATAAATTCTTCTTCAAACTCCCTTGCTCTATTTCATCTTCCTCTTCAACAAAATCACTCTCAGATGCTGCTGTATCAACCACATTCTCCGCCTTCACTGTTGCTCTCGACATCAACAACTTAGACTCCGATACAAAATCATCATCAGATTCCGCTTTGTCTACTGCTCGCTTCTTCCACTTCTCAGATTCCACAACTATTGGAGTACTCTCAGGTATTTTTCGCCGAACAGACTTCCTCTTCGTAGCTGAAACAGGTTCGGATGCAAAATCGGAATCATCAAATTGAGGTTGTAGAACTGGATCTGGTCTTTCAGCAAGTCTCTTCGATTTCCTACTCTCCGAAGACTTTTCCGGCTTAGTCACCGGAGAATCTTTACGTTTACTCGGCATTTGGATACTCAAAGAGAAGCAGCAGTAGGTTTTCACGGCGGCGGCGGCCGTACAGTTGAGGAGTAAGAGAGAATATATAGTGAGAGAGAGAGAGCAAAAAAGTGGGAGGTTTATTTGGGTTTATAAGCAGATTTTTGGGGGTTAAGTGAAAAATTTGAAAATAGTACATAGAGGGAAATAAAGGCGGGAATGACGGAATTATTTGGAATTCTCAAAACTGAAATGGAATTAATGATTGAGTTCCGCTGAAAATTTTGAAAAAATATTAATATTTTATTTTTTTGAATTTTTGAAACAAGTGTTTTTTTATTAAATTGACTTACCAACATGGGTTGTGGTGCAGTAGATGTGGCTGCTCCACCCTTAACCAGAGGTCGAGAATTCAACCCTAGGTATGGAGAAAACTCTGTTGGGAGCATTATCACCTTAATGGGCCATGCAACGCGCGATCCGGATTAGTCGGGGCTCCAATGCGGGTACCAAACACCGGATGGAAAACCAAAAATAAAAAAAAATCAACTTGGTATTTTTTACGTCAAATTGAAATATGGAATTTGAGATTTGGAAAAGGTATGTTTTAGAATTTTTTAAGGGTAAGAAATCAAATTTGATTTACTAAATATTAGTTATTTTTGATGGTCAAAACACCTATTAAAGTCTCATATGATTTTTTCGGCTTCAGTTATATAAATTTTAGTCAATTTATGTTCAAATGCTAGTTGAATATAGTGGTATTTGAAATTACTTTTTATTAAATATAGAAATTTATAAAACTAAATTTGACGTATGTGAGTGGAAAAATGAGTAATTGACTACATCATATAAATATATATTTTTAAAAAATAATTTTAGTTATTCTTGTAGATTGAAATAAAAAATATTTGTGTCAAAATCTATAGTTGAGAGTAATCATAAATAGTAGTACTAAGTAGGAGTAGTATTCGTATAGTCAAGTATATTGAATGAGTCAAATTTTTCTAGTCAAGCTCGACTTAATAACGACCGGATAGTTAATCATAAATATTATAGTAGCATTATTATAGTTAAATATTGAATGATATTAGAGCATGTGAAATGTTTCAAGTCAAGTTTGACTTAATAAATCTAGACATATTACAAATCATAAGTTCTCAACTTACATTCATGCAGCTACATTAATTTCTCATGACTTTTAATTGTATGGTTACACGTAAGAAAATGCATTGAATTGATGTAACGATCTCGAATTATCAACTCAATAATCAATACATAAATTGAACGAAACTAATTAACTTTGATTAATACGAAAAGAAGAAATTACAATATGAAGAAGAAGAAGAGTAGACGGGGATGAGAAGATTAGAGAGAATTGGGGATAAGAAGCATAACTTTGCCTAAGCAATATCACAGTTTTCATAAATTTATTCTTACTAAAATGTTCTATTTATTAACCCATATCCCGCACATAGACACTTAATGTGGTATTGGGCTGCTTTACCATAACTACTTTCGGCCCATTCATAACAATACTTCCGCCCTCAAAAAGAACCTTGTCCTCAAGGTTTAAGTAGGCAAGAGTATCCTCGACTTCAGTTAGATTAATAAGCAACGAAGAAGTAACTTGGTTGGCAGTCTTGTTTAGTTGCTGACTAACATGGCAAAGATATGTAAAAAAATGACCTGCAATGCCCTCTTCGCTCCCTGCTTTCTTGGCATCTATTCCTTCTCGTCCAAATGACATAATCACATAATCGGCCAAACTATAGGCATTAGTATTAAATAATGGGATGTTAAGAATATCATCTAGGGTACTATTAAGATCAAAAGAACAACTGGGAGCACTTGAAATATGATACCGACAGTACTCAGTAACACGCTCGATCCATCGAAGCTAAAATTATCCACCTTTAAGTACCAATGAACAGTTTTAAAAGCTCTACCTCCACCAAATCTCTCCATTGCCACTGCTGCCTCTCCACCAAATCTCTCCATCGCCACTGCTATCAACCAATTACAACCATGTTTTTCTTTGTTTCCAGTAAAACATTCACTTCTTAATTTTAAATCTTTCTACTCCTGTAGCATGGCAGCAATTGCAGGTGTTGCGAGTTGTCTATTACGACTGAAGTTAGCAGCAAAAATACAATCACTTGTCTTGGAATTAATCCCACTAATTATGACAAAACCATCGACGTCGAATTCCTTTGCTATTTCAACCAACTGATCAACTTGGGCAATGAAATCTAATAGTAAAGCTGAGAAAGGTGGTTTTGGAAGTGGTTGTGACAACTGATGCCGACCAGTTTGTACACCCACCTTGCTATTAGACATATCATTAAACAACTTGCCACCTTCCACAGTACCATCAAAGAACAAATACACTAGAATACAGTGTAGTAGACAAGTAGTTTGATATAGCCAAATGTATATCGAAGCTCTCGGACATAATGGATGGAGAAACAGACTCACCAGGATCAAATGGAAAATGCATGGAGGCATGCTTGTGCATCAATCTGGTTTCTTTCAAAATTAGGGGGTCACTTCTTTCCCAGAGTGAGTCGACTTGTCCATTGTTAACCAAATGTTTCCTAGCTCCTTGAAAATAAATACCAAACAACTTTTGCGTTTCGTTTACTATATATAACCTGAGCAGGTGCTCTGCAATGATTCACCTCTTCGAACATTTGTATCTGCAGCAACAAGATCAAGAAGCAAGGGATCCTCTTCTTTGTCATCCAAATCTAAATTGGCAATTTCCTTTGAATTATGGATCTCTTGTTTTGCTTGATCTAGCAAATTTTCAGCCCTCTCAGTTTTAACTTGTAATGATGTATCCTCATATTCACCCTCTTGTTTCATAGCATGCAGTGTTTCAATATCCACAACATTTTCAATTTTCCTGTCCGATTTTTCATCAAACACCTTGTGTGCATCCAATTTGCCAAAGCCCGATGAGCTAGCCTCAAAACAACTTTGGTTCTCAGTCACGGAAGGAACATGCCTGAGATTTGCGAATCTCCCTCCCGCAGACTACAATCCTTTCTGTTTAAATCAAATTCTCACCTTATCAGCGAAATGTGGCCAATCAATTAATTGATTATTCCTTAATAACCATTGGTACCACTCAAATGCTTCACCATCAAAATAGAACGAAGCCACAGTGAGCTTTTGATCTTCCTTAATTTTATAGAAAGTGAAATAGTGCTCTGCTTGGACTATCCAGGCCTCCGAATTCTCACCACGAAACTTCCTTAATTTGGCCTTCATAACTGTTTTTGGGGGTTCAAAAGTGGTCGTAGGATTTTTACCCAAAACGTCCAGCAACATCAACCTAAATTCAGCGAGATCTTTAGAGATAGAATCCTCCACTTGTTTGATTGAATCACGAACTGGATCATCAACAAATGCCTTGAGTACTTTTTGGTCCTCCATTTGAGAGACCTCTGGAGGAAAGCACCAATGTAACGATCTCAAATTATCAACTCAACAATCAATACACAAACTGAATGAAACTAATTAACTTTGATTAATACGGGAAGAAGAAATTACAATATGAAGAAGAAGAATAGTGGACGGGGATGAGAAGATTAGAGAGAATTGGGGATGAGAAGCATAGCTTTGTCTAAGCAATTATCACAATTTTCATAAATTTATTTTTACTAAAATGTTCTATTTATTAATCCATATCCCATACATAGCCGCTTAATGTGGTATTGGACTGCTTTACCATAACTACTTTCGGTCCATTCATAACAATTGACTTATATAAAAGTCTAATGTTATTTTAATTTGTTTATTTGGATTTGTTTTCTCGTGATTTATTAAATTGAATTATTTAATTTGTACACAAGGGAATATTGTTGTGATTTTGCAAATTAGGCCGATTTACACAAATATTCCTTACAAAGATGTCATTTAGATTTTATCCTTACTTTTAAAAGTTGTGCAAATATAGCTCTCAAAAATTAACTTTTTCAAATTAACATTAGACTAAGATCCAGAGGCGGACCTACCTTGGTAGTAGAGGGTGCACATGCACCTGCTAGCCTCGAGAAAAACTCTGTATATATAGTTTGTATATTTATATATATATCAGGGTGTTATATTAAATATATGTTGTGCACCCTCCAAAATAATTGACTTGATTGGCAAGATGGTTGAGCATGCCAATTAAAGGTTTTTTTTTATTACGTGATAACTCGGGTTCAAAGCCCAACAACATTTTTTTATTGCTCCTTTTTCCAAATACACTATTTGTTTGTTGTTTTCTGTTTGGAATTTTAAGTGCAAACACACACACACAATATATATATATATATATATATATATATATATATATATATATATATATATATCAATTGATTAAAAGAAATTTCTACTTAGTAATCATTTATTTTACACTTTTCTTTTTTCTTTTGTGTATTGTGGACATTGTTAACGTATTTTTCATTTTGTTTCAAAATACAAGCTTCCCTCCAACTTCAAAATATAGATATTCTCCCCATCTTGTACTGTAAATGTTTATTTCTTTTATCTTTTGATCATTGACTTATTTTTTATTTAAAAAGTTAGTAATTTAAAGTTTGAAATAGTTTTAAACCAAACGTTTTTCGTACAACCATCTAGCAAACAAATCTCTTGAATTTCATATTTTTCAAAATTTTTTTTAGTATTATTTAAAATTTAAAAGGGCATTGAATTCAAGTATGATGGATAACACATTTTTTTCATATTAAATCTAATTAATGATATTCAATAATATCAAAAGTTTGCTTATAAAATACTATAATTAATAAGTTTTCAAAAACTTGCATGTCGAACTTTAACACTATTAATTACTATGTTAAATACAAAGATGCACCCGTCAAGTTTAAATACTAGTTTCGCCTGTGCTAAGATCTAATGTTTGGCCATATGTTTATTAGTCTTAGAGATAAAATATTAGACGATTGTCTAACGTTTGAGTAATTTATAAAGTTTTAGATTGTAATTTAGCATTTCTCATTTGATTTTAGTTTCTTCAGTGATGCATACTAATATTAGTGTTGTCATCGTTTAAATAACTTATACTTATAATATCATAGTCTAACATTTTCTCATATGGTTTTTAATTTTCTCAATTTTACAGATAAATTTCTAACATTAAGCTGATTTACAAAAATGTTCCACTTTAGAAGATCATTTGGAGCTTAATCTAACATTTTCTCATCTGGATTTTAGTTTTTTCACTCTTACAAATTAATGATTAAAGTGTTTTTAATGCCTGAATAACTTATAAAATTTCAAATCATAACCTAACATTTTCTCGTATAACTTTCATTTTTCTCAGTTCTACAAATAAAATATTGGACTATCATCAATGATCAAATAACTTACACAATTTTAGATCATAATCTATCAATTTCTCATTCGATTTTCATTTTTCTCAACATAATTTTCAGGCCATGATACAAAAAAATGTTCATAAATCAAGTTTATTTATTTTTAAAATGGTCATTTACTAAATAGATGTTCCAAAAGGACAAAAGAGTGAAAAATTCACGTAAATCTTTTTTGAGGCCCATGAAAAGCCTAAGACCCATTGCCCAATCCGAAAGTCCACTTGTAGTGGGCCGGTCCAGTTGGATGAACAACAACTCACAACCCGACCCGACCCACAAATTCGGGTCGACTCTTTTCCATCCGCAAATTAATCTCCACTCTTTCTTCTCCCCACAAATCAACCAATTGCAGATATTCGGACGTACCTTAGACTAATTTTACGTGATATAGGCTTGCATGCACCTCAACTAATTCAAGTAATATCTGGGTCAGCTTGCATGCGCCTGACTGTCGCCTTCCACCAGCAATAGGTAATAAGTAACTCTGTGTTATTGTTAAAGCTCAAAGTTAAATTGAATTTGGATTGAAATTCTCCATTTGCACCCACTCTGTGTATAGTTGTTCATTTGAATTCGCTTCGATAGTTAAAATGTGCAAATAGAATTTTAATAAAAATGTGTTGTTATCTATGTTGCTCAGACTCTTCAAAAATGTCAACAGGTGTGTGTCGGATTTGCCAAAGCTAGTGTACTTTAGGAGAATCCGACTGCGGTATTGAAAGTGAAGAGTTCCCGCAACTTAGATTGTTATATATAGTATAAATTGCTTAATCTGTTTGATTGCTAAGTGCATTCACTCACTTGCTGTGTAAGTTTAATTTTTCTTGTTAATGTTTCTTGATACTTTGGCTGAAATTATATAATCAGCGAGTGATTTGATACGACATAAGTACTAGTAAGTAGGAGCTCAGCTCGGTTTAGAATTGCGCTGTTTTTTTGTTTGATAACCGTGGTGTCCGGATCAGCTTTCGTACCTCGACTAATTCCACGGGATGCGTGCCACCTCCCACCAACAACAGATACCGGGTAACTCTATCCACCAAGGCTAGGATAGATGGGAAGATACCCATCGAACTCAATTTTTTTGAACATAGTAAAACCCCTTGATCCAAAAAAAACGCTACTGAACTGGGCTAGCATATGAAGTTTTGCAAATCAATTAGCTTGCGAGAGGAAAAACTAGGGAATGTTTTTGTAGCAAACACTACTCCAACTCACAGTAGACGAGATCCTTTGATTGTATGGATAAGATGGAATAAGGAATTACGATAACAAAGCACTATCGCTAGAAAGGGTAGAAGGATATAGAGTATGAGAATCCATAGAAGAATCGGAGGTGAGAAGCATAAACTTTGCCTAAGCACAATAAATAATACGCATAATCCCGAAGCCTGAAGAAGGAAACCCTTTTATCCCTTTGTCACGTGCGTCATTACTCAACTTGGATCCCAAGTAAATCCCTTGTTGGACTGACTAATTTCTTGGCTTCTTCGCTTAGCCCCTGGAGCAACAACTTGGTTAGCCTCTATCCAAATAACTGGCCCATAAGAATTATGTGAATTATCCATGTTCACAAAATCATTTATACAGAATAGTTAGAGAAATTTGTT
>NC_061122.1:232864325-232884554 GCF_002878395.1 Capsicum annuum | reverse complement strand
ATATAATCCATTGTCAATGGCTTTTACTAATGCGAAAACGTTGCTGGAGTACAAGTAACAAAAAATCCTGTTTCTCAAAAACGACTGCTCTGCCTAAAGACAATCCACGAACAATTGTTTTCCTAACATATTTTTGTAAATCAAAAACATACCCTACGATCTATCCAAGGCACCAAAAGTTTGACGAGTTCCTTATCCAATATCATTGTTGCAAATGCATTTATTGGTGATGATATCAATACAGCCTTAAGGGGTCGTTTGGTAGAGTGTATTGAAAAACTAATGCATGCATTAGTTTAATGTGTATTACTAATCCCTTGTTTGGTATACTTTTGCACCCTAAGCATTAGTTATACACTGTATTGTACATTGAGGTGTGTATTACTAATATCTCAAAATCCATGGTATTAGCAATGCAATGGATCCAATATATGCGTTAACATGATTAAAGACACTATTATCCCTCAAAAAAAAAAATTCACATCCTTTCCAACATATATATGGAGGATATTTTTATAATTTTTTTGTTTTTTTAGAAATTATTTAATTCATGTTATTTTTAATACATGAAACCAAACATTGCATAAGAAAAATACAAGCATAACTAATGCAAGCATAGCTAATACAAGCATTACTAACTCACCATATTTTGCATTATTCTTATACACTCTACCAAACGACCCCTTAATGGTACTAAGAAAACTACTTTCAGCATCGTGATAGTCCTGATATTAGTTTCTTCTCTTCAGGACCCAAAACTGGGTACAATCAAAGCTTCCTATATGACAGCACCAAAACGACTGCAACAAGAAGTGCCATCAGTCGACATCGAGGAGTACTCTGCATCAAAGACTCTGATTCCTTTTGACCGATCAGTCCCTCTACTTCGAGGTCCCATCAAGGCTGGCTCACACGAAGAATCAGCTGGGCGATTCATCCTCGCATTTAAAGACCCCATCTCCTGGACCTCTGCATACAAGGCTTGTGTGTCTCAAGTCACTCAGCAATGTGAATCCGGAGCTAGGATTGGTTGCTCCATCGCAGCCTCGGACAAATGTAAAACCCCTTGGTGGAAATCATTCACTGGCAGTGCTTCCAATCAAGACTTTGCAGAGAGGGCGAGATGTGAAGAACGTGAAATGGAGACTTGCCTTGAAGCAGCAAAGGGGAAGTGCCATGAATTTGCAAAGCAGAAGTGCTTCCCAGCATTTCGTGATGCAAGGATTGCAGTAAAAGATTCGAGTCCCAAGATCAACAAAAAAGAGTTATCCAGACTAATTTCTTGGGTGAACTCAGGGGAGAAGTATCAGATAGCTGATCTTTGGAGATTAGATAGGCCTTGGCTTGAGTTTAAGGCACAACTAGAAGTGTCTTATTGCAAAGGGAGTGATATATTGGGTTCAGATGACACTGAAATTAGTGAATATTTGAGAACTATTAATATTCAAAAATAGTACATTGAGTAGTTTAGTCGAGGGTCTATTGGAAACAACCTCCTGCCCTTACAAGCTAGGGGGTAAGGCTGCGTTCATGTTGCCCTCTTCACAGGATTACACTAGTTATGTTGTTTTGAGTAGTTTGATTAGACTGATGTTTTATGTAGGCACACATTCTTGTCTGCTTGATCCAGTACTTCAAGAAATCTTTCTTTTGCTTCTTGTATTTCTAATTTGTGATGGTACAAGTGTATAGTGCCCGTAAATGTGCTGAAATGCACCAAGAAATACGCATGACTTGTTAACTCCTTGACTTATATTGATTGAGAACAAATTAGGAGTTTGATTCAATCATGTGGGGTTCATGATGTCGATTCTTTAACAACCAACTAAATGCCTGAGCTATGCCTACCGTGCAGTGATGCGACAATAGATAGAGGTCAAGAATGAGCTAGAAACACGAGGCACAAGCGATGAAATCCTCAACGATGGGTGCGGTCCACATACAAGATTTCACTCTTCACTCATCCTGAGCAGCCTAACTTTGCACCAGTGCAATTTAAACTGGCATAGGTAACTGGATACAACAGGAAACTGTGGTTTAGACCACCTAAAGTTTATTCATCATTCTGTCATCTCTGGAGATATTGACATCAGTACATGTTACAGTAGTTTATTCATCATTCTGTCATCTCTGGAGATATTGACATCAGTACATGTCCACCAAAACTACTGTACAATACATCAGCCATCTAACTTAGTACATACAGCAAAATCTGTTTATAATTTAGTACATGTAAACTGGAAATATAACGGATTCGAGCTTATTGATAAGTTTGCCATACAACTAGCAGGAAGGTCTAATTAGTAATGTCTTGGGTACTCTCCACCTCTGCTGCAACTGCTTCCTTAACCACAAGGAGTCAGTTTCTTGTTGCCAGCACCACGAGGGTTGTCATCCTTCCAGTCATCCCATGCTCTTGCCCTGTCCTGAGCAGCGTCATCATCTTCTTCATCCTCTTCACCTGGCCTCATCTTTGGGGGATCCCTATGCCATGAAGAATTTGCTTCTTCCATGAATTTCACAGTCCTCTCTTGCCATTCGTTCATCATATTCATCTCCGTTAGCCCAGCCTCCTCTATGCTCATGGTTGGTAATCTATTGTTTGAAATGAAGAGGTTATGATTGAGTTGATTGAAACATTGAATTGAATCTAGCTACTTAAGATCATTGGGCATTTTAGTTTTTGGTTAAAAGAAAGTACCTATAATGCGGCTGAAAAACCTGTGCTGCCATTTTTTCTCGTTCGGACGTTGGGTTCCTACCAACAAGACTTGCTGGTCCAAAAATTAAGGGTTGGTGTTTATGTTCGTGCGCCTGTGAAACGTTGGCTCTTCCCTCTATGACATCTTGAGCAAAAGTAGCACAGGTGATAGGTGCTGCAGGTTTTGTGTAGTGGGCTCGAGCAGCAGCATCACGGTGCCAAGTTTCTACTTTTTTGGTGCGTTCATCAAGTACTAGCTGAGAAAATTCCTCCTCCCCGTCCTGCACAAGTAGAGTATGCCATGATGCAAAGCTATAAGGTAGACGACTAGAGAAAGCTCAGAGTTGGAAAAGAACAGTGTTGCAGTTAATGTTGGTTCAAGCTGAGAACGCGGGTTGAACACATAAATTCAAATTGTTATTACAGAACAGAGGCTAACACGACATAAGAACGCAAATCAACCTAGGTTTAATAGTACCTGAAGCTGCTTTTCCTTAAAAGCAGATAGCATTTCTTCCTCTTTGTTCAGCATTTCGAGTAGATCAAAAGCCTGCAGAAAGTTGACGGAGGATAAAGATAAGGTAATGGACCTAAAAAAAAGGGTACTGCCAGAAACTGAGAGTCTAGGCTAACCATACTGAGGGCAAAGGAGATGGTTGTAAGCCAGGCCTGCAAATGGCAGTAGTTTCCAATAATCAGATACTTTATGGACGTGGCAACCAAAGTTTTAGTATAGATAATCAAAAAAAAAAAACACAGCAGCAAATTACACTACAAACTGGAAATATGTATTTTAGGTAGTTGAATTAAACACTTCAAATGACATCTAAAGGGTAAATCATGATTTACAGAAATCACATACAAAATGTGGTAGGTCGCATCATGGATGCATCAGCAAATTCTATTGAGGATATTTGGATCGAAAGGTGATCAAAAGCTCTTATTGCGGACAAACCCGAGAAGCAAATGGCGAATGCCTATGCAAATGCAGACCAACTATCAACGAATGCTGAACCAGCAAATACTGGTACACGACCTTCACTTACAGCAGCTAAAATAAGAATACAGCATAGCCAAATGACTTATACGAACTCTTTCATCTTATGATTAAACATTTCTCGAAGGCTCTGATTAGTCACACTGAACAGTATGCATGTTGGCATAAAGAGCAGGCAATGTGATAGAAGTTGCAACATAGAATAAGAGAAAAGATACAGGAAAAGAAGCGACAGTGCTCATGCACATGACATACAAGGATGTTTACTAACCTCCCGCTCTTCTTCGCCATCGTCATCCAATACATCATCTTCTCCAGTCTCAACAGGAGTAGACAACGCAGATGCTTTAGTTGATCGGCCACGACGCTCCTTCCGCTCCTTCAATTCAAGTAGTTTTGACTCAGCAGCTCTTTGGCGTTTGAACCGAGCAATCTTTCATAAATTATGCATTTAGTAACTCAATTATGCATCCAAGAACGAGAGGGGAAAGAAAGAAACCTAATAGTAACATTCACAGACAGCAATTCCAACTGAATGACAACTCCCACCTACCTTCTTAGCTCTACGATCTGCAAAAGCATTAGCTCCACCTTGTTTAGATGTCTCCATCTCCTCTTCAGGAACAAGCTCCATTGTCTCACAAAATGATATAAATTCCTAGAGGTATTGCCAAAATTATAGTGCCAAGATGTCATTCAACATTTATCCCTACTTTTTGGCTTAAAACATAAATGCAACGCTTGTTATCAGCTCACAACAATCTTACCTTTAACTTGGCCTGTGAAGCCTTGAGTACATGTATCCTTCCGTTTTCTGTAATTTTTTCTGTTAGCTCGGCAAGATAGTGCGGTACCTGAAACAATGGAACATTAGCTTCCATACACCAAGTATCTCTCTTCTATTGACAGATATCCATGCGTCACGAGTTTTCCAGATCTACTCCTCCACATTGGCAAACTCAATTTCTTTCTAGTTATTCTCCAAATCATAAATGTGCTTGACACTAGTTGATGCTAGTTACTACAATTATTTGATCGGGACATTTCATTCATATACCCAATTATTTGACTTTTATGACGAATTATACTAAACAAAAGATTGACTACGATATGGACTTTCTAAAATGGGAGATTTTCTAAATGAGATGTAATAGAATAAAACTAATTCTTGCACTAAATGGCAGAACATAGCAATAACAATTTCTCAAAGAAAAAAAAGACAGCAAAAGCAATAATTGGATAACATTTTAGCTTTCATAACTACTAGTAAAGTAATATCTCCTACCAAAAATGAATGCACAAAATTCATCCAGATTTCTAATAAACATATAGAATTGCCAAAAGGGAAAGCAGTAGCTCCCTTCTTCCAATCAAAATAAAAAAAAATTAGGAAAGGAGAATCCCAACTTCTCCATCCAACTACTGAGGATCCCAAACAAAACTAATATGATAAATTATCGACCACGAGAGGAACATTTACTTGTGCAAACTACTTACCAGGATATATTTCAAATTAGCAGTGCTGATATCGTCCTTTGTCTCATTGAGCGAGAACAACCCTAATTTGCTGATCATTTCCTCGCACTGTCTCAAAAGATCGCAACCTTTCTTGACAAGGTCCTAACATCCACAACAAGCACAAAACAAATCAGAAGTGGACACAGAATTTTAAACTATCAGCTACACGGCTACTATATACACATATAACTCTAAGAGTTTTGTCAAATTTTATAAATATATAACACACACATGCTACAAGCTAGAGAGGGAGTAAGTGCATGTGCAACCACAGCCTCTATGCTGATTACAAATACATTATTCCCTCCATTTCAATTTGTTTGTCTTACTTTTTTTGTTAGTTGGTATCAAAAGCATGTCTCTTTCTCTTTTCGACAACTCTTTAATTTCAATTTTCCACGTGGCATGTATAAGACCACAAGATGAAAAGGCATTTTGACACATTCTACATATTTTTTGTTGAAGATTACAAGATTCATAAATCTTTTGTATGTGCTTAAACTCCGGCACAAGTCAAAACCAAACAACAAATTGAAACGGAGCGAGTATTTTGTGTAACATAATATGAAACCAGTAAGTGCACAGTCTAATATACATACAAACATCTCTAAATGCTATGTGTGTGTGTGTTGAAGTGCAACCACTGCCTTTACGCTGGATTCACCACAGATACAAATACGTTAAATCAGACACAAAATTCATTCTTGATAAAGGAGCCGTCTTTGTAAATACTAATTTTTGGCACAATTTTCTGAGCTCAGTTTACAGGATCCTTAACCTTCTCAAACATTCATTCTTTAGATACATAAATACACTTTTGTATCAACATACAGTTCCGAAGCTCTACAAAGTGTGTGCAAGTGCAATTTCTGCTTGTATGTTGGATCAGCCACAAATACGAGTACATTAAATAAGACGCAAATTTCATTCTTGCCCTCCTCCTTTTTTTTTTTTGAAGCTCTGTTTATAAAATCCTTAACGTTCTCAAAAAGACACATAAATTCCATTCTTTAGATACATACACACACTTTTACATAAGATCATACAGTTCCAAACCTCAACAAAGGGCATAAAACTGCAATTACTACTAGTATACTGGATTCACCTCTAAATTACAAATACTATAAAATCATAAGCAGTAAAAAAATCATTCTTTCACTCCCTCCGTTCCAAAATACTTGTCACAATTTTCTTTTTGATATCAAAATGTATTAACTTTGACCAAAATTTTAAAAGACGCAAATTTTTTTTTATAATCATGGTGACCTACCAGCTTTCACACACCTCAACTAAATACACTGATACCAAACACCTCCAATCAGCAACCAATATCAGTTAACTTTGTCAAAAAAAGGTTAGGACGCGTAGAAAGAATCACCTAGTGTTGTTCTTTTTTTGCTGAAAAGATGTGATTTGTATCATAATTGTACAACTTTCCATATAATTGTTGATAAGTTTTAATTTTGAGATATCAAATTAATTTAATCTAATATAGCTTTAAAAATCAGTCAAATTGCCTACCGAAAAAACAAAACAATACATGACAGCTGTTTTGGAACAAGGAAGTAGTAAAAAAAACTATACCTGATCAAGGGTGGCTTCAGATGCACCGTGGTTATTAATTTTAATTAAACTAATCTAATATAGCATTGAAAATTAGTTAAATTGATGTTCAAGAAGCAAAATATAACATGACAACTATTTTGAAACGAAGAAAATAATAAAAATAAATAAATAACGATAACCTGATCAAGTGTGGAATTAGATGCAAGTGTATGAATATTTCGAGCTTGTTCGAACAAAACTGGTAAGGACATCTCTTGCTTCTTTACTTCCCCCATTTCTCAATTTTGTTGAAATTGTTAAAGCTTTCGATGGAGAATGGCATGGGGTTAGATATTTATAGATTTGTGTATTGAGGAAGATATTTTCTTTTAGGGGATTAAATTAGTAATTAAAAATATATATGTTCCTACAAAGGTCAAATATTCCACAAATGAAAATTGTGATGTGTAAAAATATTAGAAGTTATCTAGATTTATTATGAAAATAAATCTAAAGAATTTTAATTCAAGGGAAATTTTGATGGCTTATGAGTTATAAGCCAAAAATTGTAACTCTGTCCAAACATGTTTTTAATAGTTTAATCTAATCAAGTCTATTATTCTTTTAAGAAATTGTTTGATAGAGTATATAAGAATAACGTAAAATATGATGTATAGTAATACAATTATTAGCTATGTTTGTATTAGTTATAATGATATTACTTCTTATGTGATGTTTAATTTGGTGTATTAAAAATAATTTTCATTATATATTTTAAAATAAAAATATATTTACAAAAATACCTTCCACGCATATAATGAAAATGATGAAAAAAACTTATGAGGGGCTATTGAGTCTCTACACATGTTATTGTATGCATTAAAGTCCACATATTGCTAATACCAAAGTTTTTTTTCATGTAGTATTAGTTATGCATAGCATAATATAGAGTGTATAACTAATATTTACATTAGTTATACATAGGTTAAAAAGGTGTACAATAACAATAAATCCAATGTATTCCCACAAAATGAGGTCTAAGGAGGATAAAATGTTCGTAGTCCATACCGCTACTTCCAAAGAAGTAGAGAGGATGTTTCTGATAGACTCTCGGTTCAAGATAATGAATAATAAATAAGAGCGTAATGAAAAGACAAAAGATGTACCAAATAAGATATTAATAATACATACACAAAGCTAATGCGTGCATTGTTTTTTTTCTAATGCATTCTTCCAAACAACTAAGACAAAATGTGTTATTACACATCATATTGGAGTGGAATAGACGCATTAAAGGCTCATATTTGATGTCCATGATTGAAAAATGTCACCAAATCTTAAAATAAGTCTTAATAGTTAGAATAATTACGTTGTGTGGGGTAAAATGTTGGTCAATTCAGAAATAGACAGATAGTACATTCAGAACATCAAAGTAGCAAAAACTAGGATGTGATATAGATATTTGGACATAGTAGTAGAAATAAGATTAGAAATGAAAATATACCCGGAGAGGATATATGCACATGTGTCCCACTGAGGAAACGTGAGAGGTCGACCATAGTGTGAATGGGAAAAGATAGAAGTAGGTTGACGAAGCATCGAGAAGAAGTGATTATACAAGATATGACACACATGTAGCTTACAAGTTGCGTTATACTGTTCATCCTGATTCGATGAAAATGCATCATGATCTTAAGGAGATTTATTGATAGAATAACATGAAGCGGGATGTGGCAAAATTTATGGCTAAGTGCATGGTGTGTCAGCAAGTGAAGGTAGAGCACTTTAGGTCCGGTGGATTGACTCGGGAGGTTGAGCTGCCGATGTGAAAGTGGGAGATTATTAATATGGGTGAAGACATGACTGAAAGTTGTGGAGATCAATGATCGATTGAAGGCTATTAGGTAGTTGGGTATTGTCTAGTTTCCTCGTTAATATTTGCTCTCTTATTAGCTGATTCTTCGACATCAATATTACTTGTTGTTTTCTTTACTTCGATAATCATATTATTTGTTCCTTTCTAGTTTCTATTGTTCTCTTCTATGTTGTTTATTTAGTATTAGTATGAATTCTTCACTATCGTGTTTGCTTTACTTGAGTTGAGAGTCTATCAGAAGCAATTTTTCTGTATTCACAAGTAACGGAAAAGGGTGTACACCATCCTCCCAGATATCACTTGGTATCGTGTGGAAGCAATTACTAATGTCATGGTAAGGGGGCTTAGAACAATGATAAAATTATCTTTGTGTGATTTACATATCACGGGTCCAAGTCGATAAAATTCAACACAATTGCTTTCATTAGGATAGATTACCTATATCACATCCTCCAAAATAACATTCTTTCCCACCCGTTAGATTAACTCACGATACTTTATGCATCAAACTACGCAATAATTCAAATTTTTTCAAAAGTAGTAACTACTTTACCATTTAATTCTCCGAACGTTACGTCAAACGTATACCGTTACTCCATATTTTCGATAATACACTTCTAAAAACCTTTCAAATATGATTTATTACCTATCTAAAGAAACCAAAATCACACATTTCATTACTCAAAAGATTAAATATATCCCAACAACCAAACACGAAACTACAAAAATTTTAGTGACGGAGGTCTCGATGAATTTAATCGAAATACGCGTAAACGAACTGAACATCGTAATCATAATTAATTAAAAAAGAAAGTGTTTATTGACTAAACATTTACTAATACTCTTCCAATTTGAGAATGAACATAGGCGCCTCTCTCTATCTATATATCTACTAATTACTATACACAAAATACACATTTTTTACCCAATCGTCTCCTACACACTTCGCTCGATTTTCCTTCAACAAACCCTACCCTCTAAATTCATCCCTCTTTTATTTTTCTCTGTATTCATTTCCATTTTTTTTGGTGTATACAGCAAGCAAAAACTTGTTAAAAATTTCAAATGGTGTATTTTTATTTATTTATTTTAAATTTGAATTTTAAGTGAAAGTAGAGATGATGGTAAGTTATGGGTTTTGTTTGTTTTGTTGTTTTACTTGCATCGTTAGTAAAGAATGCTAAATGGCAGTAATCAGTAGCTGCTGAAAAACTAGCAACAGAAAAGATATAAAAAAGGTAAGGCAAAGGCAAAAGCAGAGGCAAAAGAGGGAAGAGGAAATGGGGGATCAGAGTGGTAATAACAAAGGAGATGAGCAAGATGATGAGTCTAAAACTTCACCTATTCCTAAGAAGGTGGATTCTTTACTTGTTCTTGAATTTCGATTGCATTTTTTTTTTAATTTATTTTTTTGTTCTACTCATTGTATACATGCTTTGGATTACTCCCTCCGTTACTATATACTTATCGTCTTTTACTAAAAATAGATGTTCTATAATACTTGTCATTTTAGTACTTGTTTATTTACACATTTACCCTTAGTCGTAAATATAGAGAGATAATAATGCAGTGTAAAAAAAGTAGTACTAAATAGAGAGGAGTAATAAATAAGACTAATTTAGTCGAATTAGCTTCTAGTTAATAGTAAAATTTTTCGCCGAAGGGGGTTCGGCCAAGTGTAGCTCCGCCCCTGTTTTTTTGAGGGGGGGTGTCTACCGAAAAAGTGAGAAGTATTTAGGAATGGAGGGAGTATTTATTAGTGGGTGTTTATCACACCAGCTCATGAAAAACGAGGCCTTTCGTCTGTGTTTTGGTAATCGGACTTAGAGGGAGGTGAATTTGCTAATTTAGGCTTTTTAGTTGGATTCTGTACGGCTTGAAATGGAGTGATTTGATTGATTTCTTTCCTTATATGGGTTTTCCTCGCTTTTGTGCAATGTTTCATTGTGAAATTTGAAAAAAAGTTAGTCTTGGTTTTCAACGTGAAAAATGATATTTGAAAATTGGAGTTGTGTTTTGCCATTAATACGAATTACCGCTGTATTTTGAATTTTTGTGAGTAATTTGGAGTGACAAAAAAGTTAAAACAGCTTTTTGTTGTTTTTCAAATTGAGTATTTTCCAGAATCTTATTTGCAAGGAGTTCTATCTCTGGAAAAAAAGTGTTTTTTTTATGGCCAAATTCCCCCTTAGTGTCTCGACGAACTTGTCTGCTAAAACCAAAAGCCACAAGGCGTAAACCTGCACAGAGCTGAGGCAGTAGGCTCACAGTAGTGTTGTTAAAGATTACCTTGAACTTGGAATCTCCTGGTTTTCTCATACACATCAAAATATAGTCATGCTTATTTTAGTTATTATTATTGAACTATTCCATTGGTACCTGGTACCTGCTTATTTACACATTTGGATGATTGTTACATATTGTTCATAATGTATCCATTATTGTATTGTATTGCATTGTTTTAATGAATACAATGTTTGGATAGATTGTATCGTTGTCTGTCGTTATATAATGTCACACATCAACAATTGAAGGATAAACCTACAGGAAAAGTAGGGTACGGGGTAGTACTACTAGAAAAAGGTAGGATAACGGACAAAATATGATTAGTTAAATAAAATATAAAGAAAAAATGAGAAGTGAATAAGATAACGACGCGATCACACCAAATCAATTGTTAAAATGGGATAATGTTAAACGTAATTAACATTTATAACAAACATTGTATTTAAACTTATAATACTGTACAATGCAATAGATAAAAGCCATCCAAACAAGCTGTTAGGTAGATGAGAAGAAGTTACCTAGCTTTTCTGTTTTGAACCTTGGTCTCAAAGTTCTTAATCCACTCTGCTAACCTCTTTACTACAAACATGGGTGGTAATTGTTATTTAATGTTGTGGCATGTGACGTGTCATATGGCCTGTCAAAATTATTTTATCGTGCAAATCAGTAATTAATTAATTATGTATCATTCCATAAATTAGCCGGGGCCAGCTAATGAAGTCATTTCTATTCGTTGGTTAATTAAAATTTGACTATTTGTATGCTGGCTGTCAACCTATTGTAACCCTCCTCCATGTGAATCTCGAATAGGCCGGTTAATTATTTTATTGACTATGTGCTTTTTTATGACTAAGTGGTCAATTAGGAATCATTATCATCGAATCCGGGACATAGTGTTATGTCGTTCTCTTGTGCCTTGTTCTGATTATATTAGCCACTTTGGATTAGTTACAATCCTGTGATTTCCTGCCTGGATTAAGTTTATAACTTTACTGGTAGCTCATTCTCTAGGGTGGTGATTCTGGTTTGTTTCGTGATTGTGATAAAATAAAGGAATGAAGATAGAACATCATAGTTGTATGAAGGCACTTATGAATTGAATTGCTTGCATTCAGATTTGCTGTAGTTGCAAGTTAACCATTTTCCACTTTTTGATCAATCCAGCAGGATTAAACTGTAATGTGAACTTATGTTTTATTTCTGGTTGGATTTGACTTTCAGGTGAAAATAGGAACGTCGCCGCTTTATCAGGTTGAAAGGAAGTTAGGTAAAGGTGGTTTCGGTCAGGTCTTTTTGGGTCGTCGTCTTTCTGGTGGAAATGAATCTTCAAATGGTCAAGGGGCTGTTGAGGTATGTACTTGCTCTTCCCCTACCCCTCTCACTTCCTATGTTAGACAATTTGTTGTCCACAAGGAATATGGGGGTTTAACTCTCACTGATTTATCTCTTTGGCTCCAGGTTGCACTGAAATTTGAGCATATGAAAAGCAAAGGCTGTAACCATGGTCCTCCACATGAGTGGCAAGTTTACAAGTATGGATGTGGACCTCTTTTGGAGTGAATGGGTGCTCATGTTGGAATATGATTCTGACTGGACTAAACTTGTTTTGTTGAGCAGTACTCTTGGAGGAAGCCATGGAGTGCCTAGCGTGCATTATAAAGGGAGGGTAGGAGACTATTACATAATGGTATGTGTAGTAAAGTTATGCTTTTTCCCATTTAATGTGTAGTAGAATTATGCTTCTGCCGTTAATATTAATGGATATAACGATTTAGATTGGCAAACTATAGCTTTAAAAGGTTTAGTTTGCCTTTGGACATTAATAACAACATTAATTATCAGAGAAATAATGTGAACTCCATTAACTATCAAAGTGGATCAAAGCATAAACTAGGCATAAGTTGGAATGTCATTCATGATGCCGTATGATTACCCATCATCCCAAAGTAATACAAATCCTATATGGAGCCTCTATTACCCTACAAATGAAATAATTAAGTTGCGAGGTTAGCCATGGTAGTACAAAAATATAGAACTAAAATTTAGAGTTAAGTTAAATTGAATTTCTTATTACGAATCTGTTTACTTTTCCCTGTTTTCTATTACTTGTGGGTGTCGTATTTATGTTATGCCATCTTGTTCCATGCTTTACTATGAATTTGTTTAGTATTCCGTGTCTCTAGCCGGGGGTCTATCGGAAACAACCTTTCTACTTCTTTAGAGGTAGAGGTATGGACTGCGTACATCTTACCCTCCCCAGACCTCACTATGTGGGAATACACTGGGTTTGTTGTTTTTGTTGTTGTTAAATTGAATTTCTGCAGTAAAATGTTGAACTAGTGGGGAGTTGTTTTGAATTATGACACCTTTTTTTGATAAAGTTGAATTATGACAATATGTGTGGGAGGTCAATGTAGTTGATCCATATTATTTTGATTTCATTGGAGACCTTCAGGAGCTTTTTTTGGTTGGTATGTTACTTAGTGTCCTTTTCCGGGATGACTGGTCAAGGGTGGTTTCTTTGCTATGAGAAGTCACAAGCTCTTGGATAGACTGTTTTTTTCTTTTTAATAATCTTTTCCGGATAAGATACTTTTTTTGGATTGAGCCTTTGGTTTTGGATAGACTGTTTTTTTCTTTTTAATAATTTTTTCCGGATAAGATACTTGTTTTGGATTGAGCCTTTGATTTGCCTGCAGTTAGTGCTGCTAGTGAGATTATTTTGAAGATTATGGGTACTGGTTCATGTATTATTTTTTTTGTGTTATTGTAAGGTTTCACGGCACCTATTGACTACATTAGTTCTATGCAGGTTATGGACATGCTAGGACCTAGCTTATGGGATGTATGGAATTCCTCTGGGCAGGCGTAAGTATCAAATGCTTAGTAGCTCAGCAAGCTCTTTTTTTCTTCCATTATCATGCATGTCATTAACTTTTCTTTATGTAGCGAATATTCAGATTTAAAGTTGGACTTCAAGCAGTAGATCGTAAGAGTTTCACTAAGCTTTTCTATCATTGCAGGATCTCTGCAGAAATGATAGCATGTATTGCGGTTGAGTCTCTGTCTATTTTAAGCATAATGCATGCGCAAGGGTATGAAATGCTCTCTTCTTGTTACTACTATTATTATTATGTCCAATCTAGTTGTCCAGCTGTTGCTTAATTGGTTTCATAATTTATGTTAATGCTTTTGAACTTTGCTGCTGGATGGAAGTATCTTTTCTCTTGATTGTTGTTCTCGACTTCAGTTATGTGCATGGAGATGTAAAGCCAGAGAACTTTTTGCTTGGTCAGCCATCAACACCGCAGGAGAAGAAGTTGTTCCTGGTCGACTTGGGACTAGGTAAGAGTATTGTATTACTGTAATATCATAGCAATTATAGATTCAGTATTCTGTTAATGTTTTCCTAACAACCAAATTACAGCTACAAAGTGGAGAGAGAATGTGAAAGGTCCGCATGTGGTATATGATCAGCGACCTGACATGTTCAGGTTAGTTATATGTAGTGTTATCCTTAGCCATAATTTTGATTTCTACCATTTGTTCTGCTTATCAACCTTTCGTGAATGAACTTCTAGAGGGACTGTTCGGTATGCGAGTGCTCATGCGCACTTGGGAAGGACTGCTAGTAGAAGAGATGATCTGGAATCACTTGCTTATACACTCATTTTTCTTCACCGAGGCAGGTTGCCATGGCAAGGATTTCAGGTGTCTGTACTAGCTTTTGTCAAGCTTTATGAACTGCAATGCAGGCTAGTTGTTCCTGTCAACTTCCAGCTCACAAGTTTTTATTCTGACCATCTTAGGGTGATAACAAATCGTTTTTGGTCTGCAAAAAGAAGATGGCAACGTCTCCAGAAGTGCTTTGCTGCTTCTGTCCGGCACCTCTGAGAGAATTTGTTGATATAGTAATAAACATGAAATTTGATGAAGAACCTAATTATTCGAAGTTAATCTCTTTATTTGGGAGCTTGCTTGGACCTGATCCTGCTATAAGGCCAATTAACACTGATGGTGCCCAAAAGGTCGTATTTTACATGTCTCACCAACTTTGCTTATTTACTTGGACTTAAGTATTTTTGGCTATATATAACCTCATCATGCTGTTACTGTAGATTCTTCGAGTTGGCCAAAAGCGGGGGAGATTAAATGTAGAGGAGGATGAGGAGCAGCCTAGAAAGAAGGTTCGCATGGGAGTTCCTGCAACACAGTGGATTTCGATTTACAATGCCAGAAAGCCCATGAAACAGAGGTAAAGTTATTTTCATATTATGTCTTCTCTTTGCAAAGCAATTGATAGGTGACCTACATGCTGAAATTACATTATTCGTGGATTCTATATTTTTGTTTCTGTTAGTCATTTTCTAATAAGGTAAGTACAATTTTATTAAGCTAGTACCAAGAAGGTACTGCAAGACAGTATAAAAAAAAAAAAATTAGTCTAACTCGTTAGTCGTTACATCTTTGACATCATGTGGAGTCCACAAAAGATGTTCCACATTTTCTATCCTACGCTCCTTGCACCAGGAAGACAGTTTATGGATGCAATTGGATTTAACTACAGATAAATGTTGTTTTCTTTCTTCAAAATATTCTTCTTCCTCTCTAGCCAAACACTTCACATGATGCTCCATGGGATAGTCTTACACATCTGTTTCAGCTTGTTAGTACCTTTTTAATTTGTTTTTAATTGTTGTTCCTTTAGTGGTAACATCTTCAATTTTACATCTTTGGACAATTTCCTTTGATCCTCTTTTTCCTGCAAATTGCGGTTAGGGCTACCTCACGGGTGGTATGGTATAAAGACAGTTGTTGATTTTGCTATTTCAAATTTCATTTAGGCTGATGATGCTGTGACCAGGGAGACATGTTCTATTATGAATTAAAACATGGCTTCGGGCATTGCTTTTGGATTTGCAGATTGGATGCCGATGATGCATATCGTTTCAAAAAGTCATTTGAATTTTGTTTGTTATTTGGAAAAATTCATTGAAAATTGACTATGATGTTGCACATCCTATTGGAGTGGGTGGATGAAATGGAGGCTCGCGTCCGCGGTACTGTGTGATAAGAATGTGTCATAGAGGCTTAAATGTAAGTTATATAGAGTGGTGTTTAGACCTGTATTGTTGTATGGGGTAGAGTGATGGCCAATCAAGAACGCTCACGTTGAAGGTAGCGAAAATGAGGATGCTCAGATGAATGTGTAGGCATATTAGGAGAGATAGGATCAAGAATGAAGTTATGCAGGGCAACATGAGAGTGACACAAACAAGATGAGAGAAGCAAGACAGATGGTTCAGGAATGTGAAGAGGTGGTGTAAAAAGGTGTGAGAGGTTGGATATGATAGGTTTAAGGAGAGGTAGAGGTAGACTGAAGAGGAATTAGGGCTGGTGATTAGACATGACATGACACACATCTTCAAGACATGATTCTAAATTAGAAGGTATGGGGGGCAAGGATTAGTGTAGAAGGGTAGTAGATAGATGTATGTTTGTCCTTGACGTGCTGTTATGACTTTCCTTCAGCTTTCAACAATTCCAAATAATAAAAGAAAAGACTTCCCTTCATCTTTAGAAATTTTACACGTAGTAGCACTCCGTTTCATCTTAAGTAGCTACTTTGCATAAACTTATTTCTCCGCAATATTTTTTGTTTATATATCTTTGGAAAAAGATGGGGAAATTTTTGATTAGTTTAAGAATGTCTTTATATGAATTTCACTGCAGAGAATCTTGATGATCTTTTGCTGCATTTATTTGGTACATAAACTTGAGCAATATATGTGTTTTCACTACTTTACAACAATTTTCCTTAGAAGTGTGAAGTATCATTATGGGGAGAAATATATGACTATTGGACTATTTAGGCCACATGGAACTTTAAATTATATGATAAGAAATACACAATATTCCTGGTCAAAAAAAAAAAGGAGTTAGCTGGCTGCCACTTTACGGGTTTAACATGCTAGATATGTTTACTAGAGAATACTATAGCTACCTAAAAGGCTTTATTTCTTGGTGAATTCACATTAACATCTTTGTTTGAAAAGATTGCAACTTTGTCCTTTATCTTTGACTGGTAATCTGGAGTTGTCAATGGTTAGACATTTTCAAGGATGAGATCTTGTGGTGCTTCTCCACTGCTGTTATTTTCAAGGATGATTATTCCCTGTTAATTTCAGCATGATTTCTCCACTGTTGTATTTCCTTTCACACTTGTCTGTGATATTTGTTACTTGAGCCGACGGTCTATTGGAAACAAACCCTCTACCTTCACAATGTAGGGGTAAGGCTGCGTGCACACCACCCTTCCCAGACCTCACTTGTGGGATTACACTGAACATGTTATTGCTGTTACATCTTGTGGTTATGCTCCTTGCTTTCAGGAGAGAGTCCTTTCCTGTTCAGTATGTGGTGGTAATTGTAGATAATGTGTACTTTTTGAGTTTGTGTACACAAGTGCACTACATAATGCAATGTATGTTCGTTTTAGGTACCATTATAATGTAGCAGATACAAGGCTGGCAGAGCATGTGGAGAAAGGGAACGAAGATGGATTATATATAAGTTGTGTGGCATCTTGTTCCGGCTTGTGGGCTATTATCATGGATGCTGGAACCAATTTCACAAGCCAAGTTTATGAGCTATCACCATTATTCTTGCACAAGGTAAATGTGAATTATATTTATTCCACGATGCTAATGGATCCTTCATTTGCCATGTATATGTACACATCAAATGATATGACGTTAGTGCATGGTACTTGCATATATTCTTCAAAATACAATAAAACTTTGCCAAAAGCGGCACTTACCCCTACCAAATACTGCCACAAAACTGTAACCTGTGTATCTTGAATCCAAGTACATGTATGATGTAACATAGTTCTTAATGCACTTCACTGCTGCTTCAACCTGATATGTAATCTATGTTAGCTCTTGTAATGCATTATTTACAGGAGTGGATTATGGAACAGTGGGAGAAGAACTATTATATTAGTTCTCTTGCTGGTACCACCAATGGAAGCTCTCTTGTTGTAATGTCAAAAGGTGTGTTCTCTTAATTTCTGCAGGTTGATCCTTTGTGCTAAATTTTGATTGGTGTTACACTGTACCTGCAGTGTTGTCAAAGCCTAGTGTAAGCCCTAAAGCTAGGTGCCAAACAGGCTGAGTGCTTCACCTTGCTTAGATGGCATTTAGAGCAGTCAGCAAGACACTAATGCAGGCGCCTTAATACTAATGGACTTTGTCCTAAGAGGAGTCACTAAACAATAAAAGTTCCACTTAATTATAATTGATTTAATTCCTTTGCCCATGATATTTGCGCTTATAATTTTTTTGATGCAGTGATAAGTTTTTATTAATAATGTGGCATGGACACACCCATATACAATAAATATATTAAAAAAGTAGAAAACATACAAAAAAGATATGGTTCTCTATGAACGACACCAAATCATCTCTACATAAAGAAACCTGACTGGTGCACCAAAAGAAAGTAAGAGATAAGAGGCTATTTATCTATCAATTGTGCAAAGTTCATTTCAGAGTCTTCAGAAGCTCTCTTGTTTCTTTCTCTCCAAATGACCGGCATGTGCACTAGTGGAGCTGCATTTTGTGCACTGCATTTTCTCTTCCACCTGTTACGATTTCAAGTGAATATTAAATCTTTCACAGTGCTTGGCATAACCCAATATATTCCAAATCACCACAAGATTTCCCACAATAATCTTGATGCTACCCAATAATGAAGGAAAAGATGATCAACATCTTTGTCAGAGTCCTTACACATAAAATACCCCTCTTGTTTCTTGCCAAAATCACCCATCTTGTTGCTAGTCAAGTGAAGAAATACACCTTTCTCAGAACTTTTGGAATCCAAATCGATCTATGTGGAAATGCGACCTTTTCCATAGCCAGGAGCTTTTGATAGAAAGTCTTAACCGAAAAAACTTCATTTGCAACCCCGACCCCCACCCCCCACAACCATCTCCATACATCATAACTATCCTGTGATGGTCTTTGCTTATGAAGCAAGTTGATTATCTTTTGGAACACCTCTTCCCGATCTTGCAAGTTTCTCTTAATTCTCAAATCCCAAAAATATCTCTATCTTGTATCCTCTGCACTTGTTGGACTGTCATCACTTTTTATGAGATTTTGTAAATGCTAGAAAAAAAGTTGCAAATGTTGTCCCGGCACTACCTAAGTCCCAAAAGCTCACCCTTCTTCTATCCCCTACTCTAAAAGATACATGATTGCCTGTAACCATAAGGCATGGTTACCTTTTTAGTCCTCTAAGTCCCTTCCGAGACTGTATTCTTTTACTGTCACCTCTTTCCAGAAATCATGTTCCTATGTTCCATACCTCCCTACCCATTTGCCGAGTAGGGCCTTATTGTAAAGCTTTTAACTTCAAATCCTCCGATCCTTAGGAGTTGTAACAGTCCCCCACTTCACAAAGTGAAACTTCCTTGCTACAACTGTGGGCTTCCATAGAAAGTTTCTTCGAATCTCTCCAACTTTTCTATGACACTGGCGACGCCTGAAGCATAGACATGAAATATGTGGGAATACTTGATAGTATTCTCTTAATAAGCTCTTCCTTTCCTCCTTGGACTTGTACGTTTTCTGCCATCTTGCAAGCCTCTCTACCCTCTGCAATACTGAGTTTCGTGCTGTTTAGTCTTTGTTTGAAGAACCTAACAACAATCCAAGTTAGGTGGTGGGAAGAGACCTAACCTCGCAATCTAAAACCTGTGCAAGAATCTCAATATCTTCTACATCTCCAACTGTAACTATCTCGAACTTTTTGAGATGAATCTCAGCCCTAATACCACCTGAAACCATGTTAATACAAGTCCCAAGTATTCCAATTGGGTCCTTTTTGCATCACATCAAAAGATACTCGTGTTATCCACAAACAATAGATGGGGAACCTTCATGGTACCATAATCCCCAATCACTACTGAGGAACCCCTCGTATATCCACCATCAACACTTTATCCATCATGCTACTTTGGGCTTCCATAACTAGTATGAACAACATAGTGATAAATCACCTTGTCTCAAACCTGTCAAACTACCCCAAAAGCCACACAAATGGCCATTCAAAAGAATCGAGTACCTTACCATGGACATTTAATATCTAGTCCACTTTCTTCATCTACTTCCAAAACCCATCTTAAAAAAAATGGAGTCCAGAAAATTCCAATTCACGTGGTCATAAGCCCTCTGTGGGTCCAATTTGCACGACACACATATCCCCTTTTACCTTTCATGATAAATTGGCTAAACTCAT
>NC_061122.1:232826378-232864225 GCF_002878395.1 Capsicum annuum | reverse complement strand
CTTGTTTTAAAAAAGCATTAAGTCTATAGGAAAGTACCTTATAAATACCATGTAGATGCTCCTTCCTAGACTAATAGGTCTATCACCCTTGCCTTTTGCCCCACCCAATATTACTTGTTATGTGTCACCCGCTTACCACAAGAATGTGTCGTGATGAGAATCAAAACAGTCATGTGAATCTTCCATTTCGGACTGTAGTTTATTAAATGAATGTGCCAGTTGTGCATGTACACGCAATGAGTACTTTTTCCTCGTCTCGGTGCCAAAATGAGAATCCTGTTGTGAAGGTTTTACCTTTGTAGCTTTCGGCTCCAGGCAATGAATTTCCTGTAGAAAAAGAATGTTAAAATCATTATTTTGTATTTGCAGGCACACAGTACAGTCAGCAGTCTTATAAAGTAAGTGAGTCATTTCCGTTCAAGTGGATAAGCAAGAAGTGGAAAGAAGGGTTCCATGTAACCTCCATGGCAACTGCTGGAAGTAGGTGGGCGGTGGTTATGTCTCGCAATTCTGGTGTCAGTAGCCAGGTTGTTTCTCTTTCTTTGTCTGCATGTTTGTGATCATCTCTTCTAGCCACTTCATCTTATTTTCATTAATAAAATTTATTGTAAGAATGTAAGCCCTAGGGTTGAGAGGAGGAGACTGTCCATATCTTAATCTTTTTTTCTTTTCTTTTTCCGACAATTACTGAGAGATTGTTGAATTATAGAGATCTATTACGGGATTTGCTAGAGTGCAAAATAGTTACGTCAGGAAACTTATATTTTGGTACAAGGAAATAAGGGAGTTAATTGTATTTACTCAATGGTTGAGAGAAAACACGAATGAGTGGTGGGGCCTACGGGGCTTTAAGCATAAAGCGAGATGTGAAATGTTTCTTCGAAGTGAAGTGCCTAATTTATCTATATACAAAGTTGCTAAACATGTCGGTGGTTATAACATCAAGCTGGAATTACAGTTACTACCATCTTTTGAAAAGTGAATTAAGATTACCAGCTTTGATATCCATCATATAGTATATCAATATGTAGCAACTCAAATTAAGCGTCATTAGTAGTGATCTTTAGAAGGGGCCAGAGAAAGATAATTTTAATGGCAAAATTGATGATCACTTTTCAGTTAGTAAACCATAAGAAACAATTAGTACTTTTCATCATTAATTTCGTAATAATCGCCTGTAGTAACTCTTATAATTGAGTCCAGTCCATCAGAAGTAGCATACTTCTAAACACAACTTATCGTCATGTTATTTTGCTCTTTTTAGTAGATGCATGGCTTTTTGTCTCGCCCATTTTTATCAAAAGCTCATGTGCCTCTATGATGTTACTTCTAACTTGGTTTCATCTATTCCCACTCAGTATCCCCCCTCCCCTTCCCCTTGGTTTTTATCATGCACTATTGCACTTGTACTATTTTATGATAAAGTTGCTTTCTTTCTTTTTTCCGGATAGGTAGTGGAACTTGATTTTCTTTATCCAAGTGAAGGCATTCATAAACGATGGGACAATGGTTATCGTATTACAGCAACAGCTGCTACGTTAGATCAAGCTGCTCTTATCCTGAGTGTGCCTCGACGAAGGCCCGGGGATGAGACTCAGGAGACATTGAGAACATCTCAGTTTCCAAGCACACATGTGAAGGTAATATAGGTAGCTTGTGAATGTGTTATCATCTGATTTAGCTGAGTATGTCTACAAGAGCTTAGGTACATATACTGAGAAAATTCGTGTTCTTGCATTCATTTTCATAAAGCTAATTATTCATGGTTGCATTATGAATATTATTTGCAGTCTCGGAGTAGGAAAACCTTCAGTTTGAAGGGTTATTACATGTCACCAATGTAAAAATAGTTGGTTATTAGATGAGGATTAGTAATTCGCTTTTTAATTTGCCTTTCTTCTTTTTTGTTTTTTTGTGCAGGAAAAGTGGGCAAAAAATCTTTATCTGTCCTGTCTGTGCTATGGCCGAACTGTATCTTGAGAAGATGCAAAATCTGATGTTGGATGTTTTCCTTTCGCCCTTTTAAAATTTGCTCTTTTACTCTCTCGCTTTCAATGTCAATTGTAAGAAGTGATGATAAGTTAAATGCTTCAGTTACTATGCATAGGAAATTTTAATTGTGGTGGTACTTGCTTCTTTTTGCTTTGTTTGAATAGCGCTGTGTTTTGGTAAACTTTCTGTCTCATGTATATACAATCAACTTTCTCGTCTCCTATGTATATACAATCAACTTTCTTGTCTCTTGTGTATATCTATTTATGCTGGATACATAAATGTAAATTGCAGCTCAAGAATGTCATTACACAAGGGAGATACTTGAGCTGGATAGAAAGGATATATATTATGTTGTATAGTTTGAAGGTAGGAGAAATGCTTGAGAAATAGAAGGGGAGCCCGGAGCCGTGTGTGGAAAAGGGTTGCACTTTAATGTGTGTAATGTCGGCAGCCTATCGTGATGCTGGCTGATTCCATGGCTCAAACCTGTGATGAAAACACTCTTTTAAGGTTCATTGTTGGGAATCCTGCTGGGGACAGAGTGCTCTGGTTTGTGTTCACATTCAAAATCAATATGAACAAATGCACGTTCCACTTCAGGAAGTTTCTCGAGCTTTATTTGTAGACCCTCTCCGATAACATGTGCTTCTTTCAATGGCAAATCTTCCGGGAGTTCAATATCAACCTACGTACACCAAATTGCAAAGTCAGTCGAGTCATAGTTCAGTTAGTTCATAATACATATGCTACTGGAGACTGACCTCAACAAAATACAACACACCAAAGGTGTATGCTCGAACTGTATCAACGCGCTTCACTTGAGGGTGTCTCATAACAAGATACGTTAACTTCTGCAGAACTTCAGGAGGGGCTGACTGTCCCACTAGTGACACTGCATCAAGAAATTTTGGTTTTATTTGATGCATGGAAGATATAAGAGGACAGACTTTTGCCCTCAAGGGTGCGGTCAAGTGGTCAATGAAGTGAGAAGGGAATTGCGAGGTCTCATGCTCAAATATTGGGCGATCTCTTTCCATCTGCCTAAGTAATGGCGGACAGAGTTATTCGATATCTGTGTTGATGGGAGTTAGCAGGACGTGGAGTAGTCAAGGTGCGCGTATCGGAGTTTTCTCAAGTATACAACAACAGGAACATGTAAGTATGTACCTGCATTCTCTATCACAGTGCCTGTCCAGTTTGTGATTGTGTAAATAGCAAGGATTAGAGCACCAGCAGGATCAATCCACCAGTAGAACTTATCACCAAGTACAGCTGCTATCAACCCGACTACATTAGTAACCACATCGAAATAGTGATCCTGACAAATACATCGACAATTTAGGCAAATCGATCATCAGAAGAAGACATGGAAGCCAGAAGGTAAAGTATACCACACACACACCTTTGCATAGGCGCGGACAATGTCATTCCGTGAACTTCTGCAGTAAAGCCACAGGGCAAGTTTTACCACTGTTGCAGTTAACATGATTGAATATAACCATGCAAGCTGATTCAAAGTCATCTTTTCAGGAGGTTTATTTTCAACTAGTTGTTCCACAGCCTGGATCAACACCTGAAAACCTGAAAATGAATGCACACGATTATGCAAATCGAGGAACTTCATGTAGAACTCATATGACTCGTGCTAATTCCCTTGTTCTTTCTAGTCTCGTTTATAGCAGATTTAACATACCGAGTGTAGCCATAATAGCAGCAAACACAATGATTCCAACGGGTTGCACTCTCAACTTTCCGATGGGATATTTATAAACATTTATACTTTTCATCGAAAGATGAGTGAACCATAGTATGCCACCAGCCATGAGATCAAGCAACGAATCCAATGTAGATGCAGCGATAGCTAAGGAACCACTCTTCACCGTGGCATAGATCTGCAACACACAATATGTGTCACTACTGTGATTGCAGGACTAAGAATCGCGAGTAACACACAGTTTCTCGCGCTTGTGCTAATCAAAAGTTCGATAGAAGCAATTTCTGGTGACACCTTAAGAGCCAGAAGTAAAATGTTTGCATAATTGGAGATGGTCATTGCTCTCTCTTGTTGAGCTTGTTCTTCAAGATCCTCTTCATCGATGCCATCGGACGCGACGGCGATGTCAACTTCCTCGAATGACTTCAACGTCTCAAACTGTCTTTCATAGTATTTCTTTTCTCCTATGATCAGAAAAATTAGTCCAAAAAACAAAAATGGCAACACAGAAACCAAACATTCCTTGTCATGGGATGTTACTCTTCATACTCATACGTATCTCAACCTAAAATCTTAACTTTTCCTAATACTTCAAAATGGCAACACAAAAACCAAAACCTACATATGACACACACATTCTGCTGGTACATAATATGTTGCTCGGACACTTCAAAAATGCCAACCTCAATCCCAAATCCTTATAAGCAAACCACCAGTCCATTCCCCAACTAATGTGGGACTTTTACCCACTCTAACAGCTGGTACATAGTACGTTGCTTGAACTCCTCAAAAATGTCAACGGATGCATGTTGGATTCGCCAAAACTAGTGCATTTTTGAAGAATCCAACACGCATGCAGTATCAAAAGTGAAGAGTCCGTGCAACTTAGTACCTACATATACTCTAGGCTTGGTTGATTCGCCATTTAAGAGAAAACGATAATACGCAAGGCCAACACAACTTGGATTTCTCATTAACACATAACTAATACTTGCATAACTTATACGAGAATCTATCAGTTACTTTGTTCAAAATATAACATGGATTAACAATAGCAAAGACAAAACCAATTCTTAATTTTACAATATTCTCCACCAACAATCCGTATAGTTTTATACACCATACATTAAATCTCAACATATAGAAATACATAATGCTAACATAACTATATTATTAACAAAACATGTGATTTCTCATTAGAACTTCACATAACTAATACTTGCATTACTTATACATGGATTACGATCATGCATATTAACAACAGCAAAATAACACGAGACTAAAGTTTTTACACACCATACAATCTCTTTATTACCTTTGGTTAAGTGAGAGGATTTGGAGATATTATTAATGATGGATGAAGCTTCAGAGTCAATAATAACACAAGACTTGATCACCTTATCTGGAAGCCTTAACATAAAATCATGCCTCAGTGATGTAAATGAGTTGCGCCGGCTAAATCGCCGGCTGCTCTGACGTCCACTTCCTTTAAGCTTCCATCCCTCCAACAATGGAGTTTTATTTGTTCCATTATTACCCTCTAATTCTCCCTCCATTGTCACTGAAAACTTCAACTCATGTAGCAACTTGCACTGAGTATATATACTTAACAATAACTCCAGAGATTATTTAACATATATATATATATGTTTTTGATTATGGAAAGACATATACATATGTTGATATATATATGTTTTTGATTATGGAAAGACAAAGTCAGATGTTGGTATTAAAAAAGTACGTACTATCCTATACAGAGAAAAGTACTCTATTACCACCTTGAACTATACGTAAAAAGACTGAGATACACTCGAACTTTAGAAGGGTCCTATTACCCTTAGACTAATTAAAACCATATTTTTGACAACCTTAGTGCCTACATGGTACATATGTGGCACAACACACCGAAGGGTTCACGTAGGCACACGTGTGTGTCACGTAGGCACTAAGGTTGTCAAAAATATGATTTTAATTAGTCCAGGGGTAATTGGACCCTCCTAAAGTTCGGGTGTGTCTCAATCTTTTCGCGTATAGTTCAAGGTGGTAATAGAGCATTTTCCCAACTATATATAAAAAGTTCATACTCCTTCTGTCATAGTTTATGCTTAAGGGGTTCGGAGTATGAGGGTCAAAGTACTTAATTTTCGATGTTAATTCGGTTATACATTCTGCAAATTTAAGAAAAGAAAATATGTTTGACTTTGCAAACCGTAACACCTTCACATAAAATTGGACGGAGGGAGTATATGATTGTTACTTTAATTTTTTCTTTAAAAGGTATGTATAATTGCCAAAAAGATAAGTAAAATGGTTTCCTATGACAGTGACAACAATAAATAAATAAATAAATAAAAACTGAGGCATGGAATAAGGCAACAATTATACACATCAACATATTCTCTGACTTTGCATGTATCATATAAAAGTTAACTTTAATTTGGTGATGGGAGAGCTGACTTGGAATTACTTATTACAATAATAACAATATATTTTTTGTACTTCATGAGTCATGAAGACGATATAATATAATATATACAAATTTTATTTCTACTTTTTTTGTGTGATGGTTCGGATAGACTTTCGAGTCAAAGTTGGACTTTGTTCTTTTAAAAATTGTCTAGATTTAAATTATCTATTAAAACGTAGTTAATTGCTCCAAGGTTCATCAGCCACAATCATGCCTCAAACGGCAAAACTAATTGTTGATTAAGAAATAAAAGATTATAATATAGTTTAACAACGTTCAAAATTCTTTAATGAAATGGTCCATGGCCATAGATATTCTCTGTGCCTCTTCCATACTGCTTTGAACATTTTCTATTGTTTTTATTCTTTTTCTAAAATTCTACAATTTGGACATCTACAAAAAAATTGTAAACATTATCACATCATTGTTGAAATCATTTGCCTCTCAGAGTCCCCTGATAAGTTTATCCAGGTGGTCCGGCGGAGTCGTTGGGGCCATTTTGCAAGTCAAACGGGCGAAACGGCGCGAATGAGCCTTTTTGGCGACTTTCAGTGGTGATGGCCAACAGTTCGGGGGTGGTCTCGGGGTCCGGGCCTGGATCTAGGCGAAAATCGATAGGCGACCCCCCAGTGGGATGTGGAGCGGATATGGGTGGTTCGGTGAGGCCGCTGAGGCCATTTTGCTAGTCAAACGGGCAAAACAATGCGTACGAGCCATTTTTGGCGACTTGCCGTGGGTGTTAGTCCACGGTTCGGTGGGTTTGAGGCCCGGTCCAGGATCTGGGCGAAAATCGACTGGCATCCCCTCGACGTGCTGTGGAGCGGAATAGTGTAGTCCTGCAAGTTGTGGAGCATATCTGGATGGTTCGGCGAGGCTGCTGGGGCCATTTTACAAGTCAAATGGGCTAAACGGCGCGAACGAGTCATTTTTGGAGACTTTCGGTGGGGGTTCGCACCGATTTGGTTTGAAAACGGCCTGTTCGCATCGTTTGACTACGCAATTAGCCCCGCCGACCCCGCTAGGCCACCCTCACTTGCTTCACATATGACCAGGGTTCTACCAGTTGATTTTCGGCCCAAACGACACGCGGACCCCGAGCCCACCTAGACAACCGTGGGCTAACACCCATCGATTTGGCCCAAAAATAGTCCGTTCGCGCCGTTTTGCTAGTTTGACCACCTAAATAGCCTCACCGACCCCGTCGGGCCACCCTTACCCACTCCACACACGGACGGGGGGCCACTGGTCTATTTTTGACCCAAACCATGTCTGAGCCCTGGGCCTACCCAAACAACCGTATACTAACACCCACTGATTTGGCCGAAAAATGGCCCATTCGTACAGTTTCGCCCGTTGGCCACCCAAATAGCCCCACCAACCCTATCAAGCTACCTTCACTGTATCCACCCACGGCCGGGGGGCTGTCGGTCAATTTTTAGCCCAAACTGCGCCCAAGCCATGGGCCCACCCAGAAAATCGTGGACTACCACTCATCGATTTGGCCCGAAAATAAGTCGTTCGTGCCATTTTGCTCGTTTGACCACCCAAATGGCCCTACAGATCAGGCATGATGGGTAGCGACCTAGTGTGGGCCTTTAGGGTGGGCGAGGACTTTTAGGAGGTCAAACGGGCGAAACGGTGCGAACGGGCCATTTTCGAGCCAAATTGGTGTGCTGTAGCCAATGATTTTTGAGGAGGGCCCTGGGATCGGGCGTGTTTTTGATTGAAAATCAATCGAGCTGCCCCAGGTAGGCTGAGGAGTGGCCTAGTGTGGGCCTTTGGGGTGGGTGGGGCCGTTTGGATGTTCAAATGGGTGAAATGGCACGAACGGACCATTTTCGGGCCAAATCGATGGGCTATAGCTCATAATTTTTGGGGTGGGCATGGGGCCCGGGTGTGTTTTTAGTAAAAATCAACTAGGCTGCCCCAGACAGGTTGGGGAGCGGCCTAGTGTGGGCTTTTAGGGTGGGTGGGGCCGTTTAGGTGGTCAAACGGACAAAATGGTGTGAATGGGCCATTTTTGGGCCAAATCAGTATGCCCACGATTTTTGGGGTGGGCCTAGGGGCCGGACGTGTTTTTGGCAAAAAAATGATCGAGTTGCCACAGGCAGGCTAGGGGCGGCCAAGTGTGGGCCTTTTTTAAGAACGAGGCGGTTAACGACGCAAACGGGCTATTTTTGAGCCAAATTGGTATGCTATAACCCATGGTTTTTGGGGTTGGCCCGACGACCGGGCATGATTTTGGTTAAAAATCTACCAGGCTTCCCCAGGTAGGATGTTGAGCGGCCTAGTATAGGCCTTTTTTAAGAACGGGGCGGTTTGGGAGGTTAAACTGGCAAAACAGCATGAGCAGGTTATTTTTGGGCCAAACGGTGATGCTATACCCCATGGTTTTCGGGGAGGGCCTGGGGGTCGGGCGTAATTTTGGATGAAAATCAATCGAGCTATCCCAGGTAGGTTGGAGAGCAGCCTACGGTGAGACTTTTTTGAGAATGGGGTAGTTTGAGTGGTCAAACGGGCGAAACGGCATGAACGGGCTATTTTAGGGCCAAACCAGTATGCTATACCCCACAATTTTTAGGGTGGGCCAGGGGCCAGGTGTCATTTTGGCCGAAAATCGATTGGACTTCCCAGGCAGGCTAGGGAGCGGCCTAATATGGGCCTTTTTTTAAGAATGGGGGTTTGGGTGGCCAAACGGGCTAAACGGGGCAAATGGGTCATTTTTGGTCCAAATCGGTGTGCTATATCCCACGGTTTTTGGGGTGAGCCCAGGGGTCCGAGTGTGATTTTGTCCAAAAATCTACTGGGCTGTCCCAGGCAGGCTTGAAAATAGCCTAGTGTGGGCCTTTTATGAGAACGGGCCAGTTCGGGTGGTCAAACAGGTGAAACAACTCGAATGGCCCATTTTTGGGCAAAATCGGTGTGCTATAGCCTATATTTTTTAGGGTGGGCTAGGGGCCCGACGTGATTTTAGCCAAAAATTAATTGGGCTACCCCAGCCAGGCTGGGGAGCGGCCTAGTGTGGGCCTTTTGTGAGACGGGGCAGTTTGGGTGGTGAAATAAGTGAGACGATGCTAACGGGCTATTTCGAGCCAAATTGTTGTGCTATAGCCCACGATTTTGGGGTAGGCCCAGGGTCCGAGCGTTATTTTGGCCAAAAATAATTTGGATTGCCCCAGGCAGGCTAGAGAGCGACTTAGTGTGGGCCTTTTTTGAGAATGGGGTGGTTGGGTGGTCAAATGGGTGAAACAATGCGAACAAACCATTTTTGGGACAAATCGGTGTGCTATAGCCCGTGATTTTTGGGGTGGGCCCAAGGGCCAGGCGTAATTTAGGCCAAAAATTGATTGGGCTGACCCAGGTAGGCTCAAGAATGGCCTAGTGTGGGCCTTTTTTGAGAACGGGGTGGTTTGGGCGGTCAAACGAGCAAAACAATGCGAACAGACTAATTTTGGGCCAAATTAGTGTGCTATATCCATGATTTTTAAGGTGGGCCTGGGGGCCGGTATTTATTTTGGCCAAAAATTGATTGGATTGCCCTAGGCAGGCTGTGAAACGGCCTAGTGTCGGCCTTTTTTGAAAAGGGGGTGGTTTGGGTGGTCAAACGGGCAAAACAACAGGAATGGGCAATTTTTAGGCCAAATTGGTGTGCTATAACCTACGATTTTTGGGGTGGGCACGGGGATCACATGATTTTGGACGTAAATTGATTGGGCTACCCCAGGCAGGCTGAGGAGCAATTTAAAGTGGTTCTCATTTGAGAACGGGGCAGTTTGGGTGGTCAAACGGGCACAATGGTGCGAACGGACCATTTTCAAGCCAAATCGGTGTGGTATAACCCAGGTTTTTAGGGTGGGCCCGAGTGTAGAGCATGATTTTAGCTTAAAATCGATCGGGCTACCCCAGGCAGACTTGGGAATTGCCTAGTGTTGGTCTTTTTTAATAACGGAGCAGTTTGGGAGGTAAAATGGGCAAAACAATATGAACAACCCATTTTTGGGCCAAATCGATGTGCTATAGCCCACGGTTTATGGGGTGGGCCTGAGGGCTGTGCGTGATTTTTGCTGAAAATCAATCGAGCTGCCCCAAGTAGGCTGGGGAGCGGCCTAGTATGGGCCATTTTTTAGAACGGAGTGGTTAGGAGGGTCAAATAGGCAAAACGGCGTGAACGGGCTTTTTTGGACCAAATCGATGTGCTATAGCCCATAATTTTTGGGGTGGACCTAGGGGACCATGCGTGATCTTGGCTAAAAATCAACCAGGATGCCCCATGTAGGCTGGGGAGTGACCTAGTGTGGTCTTTTTTTGGGAACGGGGAAATTTGGGAGGTTAAACATTAAAAATAGTGTGAACGGGCTATTTTCGGGCCAAATTGGTGTGCTATAGCCCACAATTTTTAGGGTGGGCTCGGGCCCAATCGTAATTTTAGCTTAAAATCGAATGGGCTTCCTTAGGTAAGCCGGGGAGCAGCCTAGTGTGGCTTTTTTTAGAGAACGGGGCGATTTGGGTGGTCAAATGGACAAAATAGCTCGAACGAGCTGGTTTCGCACCAAATCAGTGTGCTATAGCCCATGATTTTTAAGGTAGGCTCGGGGGACGGGCATGAATTTGGCTTAAAATTGATCGAGCTTCCCTAGGAAGGCTGACGAGTGGCCTAGTGTGAGCCATTTTTGAGAAGGGATGGTTCGGGTGGTCAAACAGGCCAAACGGCACGAACGAGTCGGTGTACTATAGACCATAATTTTTAGGGTGGGCCCAGGGGTCGAGCGTGATTTCAGTCGAAAATCGACTGGGATGCCCCAGGTAAGATGGATGGCGACCTAGTGTGGGCTTTTTTTGAGAACGAGCTGGTTTGGGTGGTCAAACAATTGAAACAGTGCTATAGTCCATGGTTTTTTAGGTGGGCCTGGGGGCCGAACATTACTTTTGTCAAAAATTAGTCGGGCTGCCCAAGACAGGCTAGGGAGTGGCCTAGTGTGGACCTTTAAATTTTCGTGGCTATTTGGGTGGACAAACAGGCGAAACGACGTGAACGAAATATTTTTAGGCTAAATCGATGTGCTATAGCCGACGATTTTGAGGGAAGGCTGGGGGTTCGGGCGTACTGTGGGTCAAAAATCAATCGATGCATGCTAGGGAGGTTGGGGATCATTTCAATATGGTCTGTTTAAATTTTTGTAGCTATTTCGATGGACAAAAGGGCGAAACGGCACGAACAGGGCATTTTTGGGCCAAATTAATGTGCTATAGCCTATGGTTTTAGGGTGGGCCCAGGCGTGTTGTGGATCACAAATCATCCAGTGTGTGCTGGGAGGTTGGAGATGATCATCCTAGTGTGGTCTGTTTTAATTTTTGTGGCTATTTGGGTGGACAAATGGGCGAAACGGTGCGAACGGGGTATTTTCGGGCCACATTGGTATGGTATAGCCCACAGTTTTGGGGGTGGGCTCGTGTTCTGGGTGTGCTGTGGGCTGAAAATCTACTGGGGCATGCCAGGGAGGTTGGGGATCATTCCAGTGTGGTTCGTTTAAATTTTCGTGGCCATCTGGGAAGACAAACGGGCGAAACAGCACGAACGGGGCATTTTTGGGTCAAATCGGTGTGCTATAACCCACGGTTTTGGGGGTGGGCCTGGGGTCTGTGCATGCTGTAGGTCGAAAATTGATCGAGGCATGCCAGAGAGGTTAGGGATCATCCCAGTATGGTCTGTTTAAATTTTTGTGGCCATTTGGATGGACGAACGGGCGAAATGGCTCGAACGGGACATTTTTTGGCTAAATCGGTGTGCTATAGCCGACGATTTAGGGATGGGCTCGGGATTTGGGTATGCTGTTGGCTGAAAATCGATTGAAACCTGCTAGAGATTTGGAGATCATCTCAGTGTGGTCCATTTAAATTTTCGTGGATATTTGGGTGGACAAACGGGCAAAATGACACGAACGAGGCATTTTAGGCCAAATCGGTGTGCTATAACCCCCATTTTCGGGGGTGGTCTTAGGGTCCAGGCGTGCTGTGGGCCGAAAATTGACCAACGCCTGCCATGAAGGTTGGGGATCGTCCTTGTATGGTCCGTTTAAATTTTTGTGGCCATTTGGGTGGACAAACAGGCAAAACAACACGAACGAGGCATTTTTGGGCTAAATCGGTGTGCTATATAGGCAACGACTTCTGGGGTAGGCCCTGGTTTTGGGTGTGCTGTGGGTTGAAAATTGGGCAGGGAGTGCCATGGAGGTTGGGGATCGTTCCAGTGTGGTCCGTTTAAATTTTTGTGGCCATTTGGGTGGACAAACGGGTAAAATGGCGCGAACGGGGCATTTTCAAGCCAAATAAGTGTGCTATAGCCTGCATTTTGGGGGTGGGCCTAGGGTACGGGTGTGCTGTGGGTTAAAAATTGACTGGGGCATGCCAGGGAGGTTGGGGATCGTCCTAGTGTTGTCCGTTTAAATTTTTGTTGCCATTTGGGTGGAGTTGTTCAGCATTCTATGTAAACAATAGTGCTGAAAAGGAACGAGGGACTCCCAGACTTGTAATAAATTACAAACCTTTGAATACTGTCCTAAAATGGATCAGACATCCGATTCCTAATAAAAGGGATCTTCTCAAACGGACTTACAAAGCCAATCTTTACAGTAAATTTGATATGAAGTCAGGATTCTGGCAAATTCAAATTGCTGAAAAGGATAAATATAAAACAGCCTTCAATGTCCCTTTTGGATACTACGAATGGAATGTTTTGCCTTTTGGACTAAAAAATGCTCCCTCTGAGTTTCAGAATATTATGAATAACATTTTCAATGATTATTCTTACATGACAATTGTTTACATTGACGATGTATTAATTTTTTCTGACAACATTGATTCTCATTTTAAACATCTCAATACCTTCTTTAAGATCATAAAATTAAACGGTCTTGTTGTAAGCGCTAAGAAGATGAAACTTTTCCAAACTTCTATTCGCTTTTTGGGTCATGATTTACATCAGGGAAGTCAAAAACCTATTTGTAGGGCTATAGAGTTCTCTACTAAATTCCCTGACGAAATTACTGATAAAACTCAACTCCAAAGGTTCTTAGGAAGCCTTAATTATGTTGCTGATTTTATCCCCAATATTAGGCAGGTCTGTGAACCTCTTTATAAGCGTCTTAAGAAAAACCCAGTTCCTTGGAGTTCTGCCCAAACCAATGCCATCATAAAGATTAAATCTTTAGTTAAAAATCTTCCCTGTCTAGGAATCCCCAATCCTGATGCCTTTATGATTGTAGAAACTGATGCTTCGGATATAGGATATGGAGGTATCCTGAAGCAAAAGGTAGAAGATAAATCTCCTGAACAATTAGTTAGATTTACCTCTGGAGTATGGAATACGGCCCAGAAAAATTACAGCACCGTCAAAAAGGAAATTTTGTCTATAGTGCTATGTATCACCAAGTTTCAAGATGACCTTGTTAACAAGGAATTTCTTCTTCGCGTTGATTGCAAATCAGCTAAAGAAATTTTACAAAAAGATGTTAAAAATCTTGTTTCCAAACAAATATTTGCTAGATGGCAAGCTCTCCTATCTAGCTTTGATTTTCGAATTGAATTTATTAAAGGAGAAAATAACTCCCTTCCCGATTTTCTAACAAGAGAATTTTTACAGGGCCATGAGACCAACAAACCCGGGCAATAGCCCCAACACAGGACAACAAAGAATGGCTAGACCATTCGATTCCCCAGCTCCACTAAGGCCTACAGTTCCGCAGAAGCCTACAATCAAAACAGAAGCCCAAAATAAATACTCTGCTTTGGCAGAGGTTCAGTTTCCTAAGCTCCAGCCACCAATTCCAACGAAATTGGTCGATCTAAAGACAAATTTACCCCTAGACAAAGGGGCCTCAGCAAGTTCTTCCTTGGTTCAAACCAAACAGAGTTACGCCATGAAGGCCCCAGAAACCTTCGCACAAGCAGTTGATCCTACAGTAGTCAAAGCTACTCCATCCTCTCCTACTAAGGAAGAATTTAAATTTATTACTACTCAAGTAATGCCCATTATCGCTTTAGACAAAGCTTATGAAGGCTACCCAATCAATCAGCTAATCAAGCCGGTATACAACAACAATAATTTTGTGGACACTGAAGATCCACTCAAAACTCGTCGGTTCTATGAAGCTATTTTAGTCGATACCGACTCCATTGAGGTGGAACATTCAATGGACAGTCGTAATCCCGATTATATTAGCTATTCTAAATTTACCATCAAGAGGGTACTAACCCCCTTCAATTGGTTTGTAGATCATTTACATACCCCAATTGCCTTGTCAATGCCACACAGGCCTCAGACATTTAATTGGTATGACTACAAGTCAGCATGGTTCAACTTTCTGTTTGTTCGTCCAGGACATACGTGGTTTGTAAAATATTGCACTGCCATGATGGAAGCCGTCATACCCCGATGGTTTTATGAATGGTGGATTTGCTTTGGAGGAACTAAAGGAGTTCTCCCCCAACAATTCCACAACAGGCTTCCCGACTTCTTAGTTAAGGAAGGATGCTCGACATTACCAGAGCACATTCAAATGTGCAAATTTTTTATTAAGAAACGAATATCTTATATTATATCCTGGAATTTTTCTAAAGAAGAACAGTACAGGATTAAGTATTTGTCAAAAGAAATCAAAATTAAAGGTTGGACTCCCAAGCCAACCATTTCCAGAATTCCTGACAAAGGGATACCTGCAGCAGCATCTCGCCCTTCTCCTTCCAAGAAGGCGCTCAAAGAAAAACTAAAGCAAGCGCTGGCCAAATTAGATGGACCAGATACCGCTGATGATACAGAGGAATTAATTCAGCCTATTGCCGAAGCCTCTTCTACAGGTAGCAGCAATGACAATGGCGATATGCTAGATCCCCAAGGGATTGCTATGGCCTACCTTGATCCCTATTATGAATAGGAAAATGACCCTTCAAAAGATAGAGGTCCAAAGGACCGGAATTATCTTGATGAAAGGGCAAATTACTATTCCTAACAGGAATCTAGGACTAAAGTTGTCACCTGTACATGGACTGCTTTTCAAAAGCAAACAGCAACCACTGCTTTTCAAAAGAAAGCAACCCACTTGGACTGCTTTTCAAAAAGCAAACAGCAACCACTGCTTTTCAAAAAGAAAGCAACCCCCCCACTTTTGTCGGTAAAATCATATCCGTCCACCTGTAAGATAGATGTACACTTGATGTATCTCTTTGGCCTATAAAAGGCTTCGTTTTGTTTTAGAGAAGGCATTCAGAAATTTCCCCACTTTAGAAATTCTCCTTGCCCAATCTCCTGTAATCTCTTGTAATGCTTTTCTAAATAAATTTATAAGTTTTATCTCTCCATTTATTTAAGATTTGTCTCATATTTACATTTTAATCACGCTTTTAACTTTAAGTTTCTACGATCCGTAATTTGGGTCCGTTTAAATTTTTGTGGCCACTTGGCTGGACGAACAGGAGAAATGGCGCGAACGGGGTATTTTTGTGCTAAATCGGTGTGCTATAGCCCATGATTTTGGGGGTAGGCCTGGGGTTCGGGCATGCTGTGGGCTGAAAATTGACCGGGGCATGCCAGGATGGTTGGGGATCATTCCAGTGTGGTCTGTTTAACTTTTTGTGACCATTTGGGCAGATAAACGGGCAAAATAGTGTGAATGGGGCATTTTTGGACTAAATCGGTGTGCTATAGCCCACGATTTCGGGGTTGGGCCCAGGGTCCGGGCGTGCTTTTGGCTAAAAATCGACTGGGGCGTGCTAGGGAGGTTGGGGATCGTCCCAATATGGTCCGTTTAAATTTTCAAGGCTATTTGGGTAGACAAATGGGTGAAACGGTGTGAACAAGCCATTTTCAAGAAAAATCGTTGTTCTATAGCACACGATTTTGGGGGTGGACCCGGGGTTCGGGCGTGCTGTGGGCGAAAAATTGATCGGGGCTTGCCAGGGAGGTTGGCGATCGTTCCAATGTGGTCCGTTTAATTTTTCATGGCCATTTGGGATTTACAAAGGGGTGAAACGGCATGAATGGGGCATTTTTAGGACAAATCGGTGTACTATAGCCCACGGTTTCAGAGATGGGCCCTAGTTTCAAGCGTACCATGGGTCGAAAATAGATCGGGGCGTGCCATAGATATTGGGGATCATTCCAGTTTAGTTTGTTTAAATTTTTGTGGCCATTAGTGTGGACAAACGGGTGAAACGTGTGCTATAGCCCACGATTTCATGGGTGGGCCTGGGGTTCGGGTGTGCTGTGGGCCAAAAATCGATCAGGGCATGACAGGGAGATTAGGGATCGTCCTAGTGTGGTCCGTTTAATTTTTCGTGGCCATTTGCGTTGACAAACTGGTGAAACGGCATGAACGGGGGGGTTTTTGGTCCAAATCTATGTGCTATAACCCACGATTTCGGTGATGGTCCCGAGGTCTGAGCGTGCTGTGGGCTAAAAATCGACCTGGGCATGCCAAGGAGGTTATGGATCATCCCAATGTGGTCCGTTTAATTTTTCGTGGCCATTTAGGTGGACAAACGGGCGAAAAGGCGCGAACAGGGAATTTTCGAGACAAATCGGTGTACTATAACCCATAGTTTTAGGGGGGCCGAGGTCTGGGTGTACTGTGGGCCAAAAATTGACCGTAACTTTCCAGGGAGGTTGGGGATCATCCTACTGTGGTCTGTTTAATTTTTTGTGGCAATTTAGGTGGACAAACAGGAAAAACGGCGCGAACGAGGCATTTTCGGGCTAAATTAGTGTGCTATAGCCCACAGTTTTAGGGGTGGGCTCGGGGTCTGGGCGTACTGTGGGCGAAAAATTGACTGTAACGTGCCAGGGAGGTTGGAGATCATCCCAGTGTGGTCCGTTTAATTTTTTCTAGCCATTTGGGTGGACAAACGGGTGAAACGGCACGAACGGGGGGTTTTTTTGGTCCAAATCAATTTGCCATAGCCCACTGTTTTGGGGGTGAGCCAGGGGTACGGGCATGCAGTTGGCTGAAAATCCACCGGGGTATGCATGGGAGTTTGGGATCGTCCCAGTGTGGTCTGTTTAATTTTTCGTGGCCATTTGGGTGGACAAACGGGCAAAACGGCACGAACGGAGCATTTTTAGGCCAAATCAGAGTGTTATAGCCCACTGTTTTTAGGGTGGGCTCGATGTTGGAGCGTGCTGTGCATCAAAAATTGACCCGAACGTGCCAGGGAGTTTGGGGATCATCTCAGTATAGTTCATTTAATTTTTTGTTGCCATTTAGGTGGACAAACGAGAAAAACGGCCCCAACGGGGCATTTTCAGGCCAAATTAGTGTGTTATAGCCAACGGTTTTGGTGGTGGCATCGGGGTCTGGGCATGTTGTGGTCCGAAAATCGATTGAGGCATTCCAGGAGGTTGAGGATCGTCCTAGTGTGGTCCGTTTAATTTTTTGTGGCCACTTGTGTGGACAAACGAGAGAAACGATGCGAATGAGAAATTTTTGGGCCAAATTGGTGTGCTATAGCCCATAGTTTCAGGGGTGGGACAAGGTTCCGGGCATGTTGTTAGACGAAAATCAATCGGGGCATGCCAGGGAGGATAAGGATCATCCCAGTGTGGTTCGTTTAAATTTTCATGGCCATTTGGGTGGACAAACAGGCGAAACAATGCGAACAGGGCATTTTGGGCCAAATTGATGTGTTTTTGCCCATGGTTTTAGGGGTGGGCCTGGGTTCCGGGCGTGCTATGGGCCAAAAATTGACCGAGGTGTGCCAGGGAGGTTGGGGATCGTCCTAGTGTGGTCCGTTTAATTTTTTGTGGCCATTTGGGTGGACAAACGGGCGAAACGGCACGAACAGGGCATTTTCGATCTAAATCGGTGTGGTATAGCCTATGATTTTGGGGTTAGTGCTGGGTTCTGGCCTTTCTGTGGGCAAAAAATCAATCGAGGCGTACCAGAGAGGTTGGGGATCGTCCCAGTGTGGTCCGTTTAAATTTTTCTAGCTATTTGGGTAGTTAAATGGGTGAAACGATGCGAACGGGGCATTTTCAGGCCAAATCGGTGTTCTATAGATAAAAATTTTGGGGTTGGGCCCGAGGTCTAAGATTACTGTGTGCTAAAAATTGATCGAGACGTGCCAGGGAGGTTGGGGATCATCCCCATGTGGTCCGTTTAATTTTCGTGGCCATTTGGGTGTACAAATTGGAGAAACGGAACGAACGAGGCATTTTAGGGCCAAATCGGTGTGCTATAGCCCACGATTTCGGGGGTGGGCTCGGGGTCCGGGTGTGCTATTATCCAAAAATTGATCGGGGCGTGCCAGGGAGGTTGGGGATCGTCCCAGTGTGGTCTGTTTAAATTTTCCTGGCTATTTGGGTAGATAAATGGGTGAAACGATGCGAACGGGGTATTTTCAGGCTAAATCGGTGTTCTATAGACAACAATTTTGGGGTTGGGCCTGAGGTCCAGGCGTGTTGTGTGCTAAAAATTGATCGATACGTACCAGGGAGGTTGGGGATCATCCCAGTTTCATCAGTTTAAGTTTTTGAGGCCATTTGGATGGACAAATGGGTGAAAAGACGCGAATGGCAAATTTTGGGGACAAATTGGTCTTCTATAGCCCACGGTTTCGGGGGTGCGCCCGGGGTCCGAGTGTTCTGTGGGTCAAAAATCGATCAGGGCATGCCAGGGAGGTTGAGGATCGTCCCAGTGTGGTAGTTTAAATTATTGTGGCCATTTGGGTGGACAAACAGGCGAAACAGCACGAACAGGGCATTTTTCGACAAAATCAGTGTGCTATAGCCCACGATTATGGGGTGGGCCCGGGGTTTGAGCGTGTTGTGGGATGAAAATCGATCGGGGTGTGCCATGGAGGTTGGGATCATCCCCATATGGTCCGTTTAATTTTCGTGGCCATTTGGGTGTATAAACGGGAGAAACGGCATGAACGAGGCATTTTAGGGCCAAATCGGTGTGCTATACCCCCATGATTTTGGGGGTGGGCCGGGGTTCCGGGTGTGCTATTATCCAAAAATCGACCAGGGCGTGCCAGGGAGGTTGGGGATCGTCCTAGTGTGGACCGTTTAATTTTAAGTGGCAATTTGGGTGGACTAACGAGCGAAACGGCATGAACGGGGAGTTTTTGGACCGAATCGATGTGATACAGTCAACGATTTTGAGGATGGGCCCGGGATTCGGGCGTGCTATGGGTTGAAAATAGATCGGGGAGTGCCATGGAGGTTAGGGATCATCCCAGTGTGGTCCGTTTAAATTTTCGTGTCCACTAGGGTGGACAAACATGTGAAACGGCGCGAACGGAGCATTTTCGGGGTAAATCGGTGTGCTATAGCCCACAGTTTTGGGATTGGGCCCGAGGTTCGGGCGTCCTATGGGCCGAAAATTGACCGGGGCATGCCAGGGAGGTTGGGGATCATCCCAGCGTAGTCCGTTTAATTTTTCTTGGTCATTTGGGTTGACAAACGGGTGGAATGGCACGAACTGGGCATTTTCGATCCAAATCAATGTGTTAAAGCCCACGATTTTGGGGGTGGGCTCGGGGTCCGGACGTGCTGTGGGCCGAAAATCAATCGGGGCATGCCAGGGAGGTTTGGGATCGTCCCAGTATGGTCCGTTTAATTTTTTGTGGCAAGTTGGGTGGACAAACGTGAGAAACGGCGCGAACAGGGCATTTTCGGGCAAAATCGATGAGCTATAGCCCACGATTTTAGGGGTGAGCCCGAGTTTCTGGCGTTTTGTAGCCCAAAAATTTATCGAAATATGCCAAGGAGGTTGGGGCATCCCAGTGTGGCCCGTCTAATTTTTTGTGGCCATTTTGGTAGACTAATGGGCAAAACAGCCCAAACGGGGAAATTTCAGGCCAAATCTGTGTGCTATAGCCCACGATTTTAAGGGTGGGCCCGAGGTTCGAGTGTGTTGTGCGTCAAAAATCGACCAGGGCGAGTTAGGGATGTTGGGGATCATCCCAGTGTGGTTCGTTTAAAATTTTGTGGCTATTTGGGTAGACCAACAGGCGAAATGGCATTAACCAAGCATTTTCGGGCCAAATCAGTGTTCTATAGCCCATGACTTTGGGGTTGAGCCCGGGTTCCGGGATTGTTGTGCACTGAAAAATAACCGGGGCGAGCCAGGGAGTTTGGGGATTATCCCAGTTTGATCAGTTTAATTTTTCATAGCCATTTGGATGGACAAATGAGCGAAACGACGCGAATGGGGCATTTTCGGACCAAATCAGTGTGCTATAGCCCACAGTTTCGGGGGTACGCCCGGGGTCAAGGCATTCTGTGAGCTAAAAATTGATCAGGGCATGACAGGGAGGTTGGGATCGTCCTAGTATGGTCCGTTAAAATTTGCGTGACCATTTGGGTGGACAAACTGGTGAAACGGCGTGAACGAGTTGTTTTCGGGCCAAATCGATATGCAATAATCCTCGGTTTTAGGGGTGGGTTGAGGGTCCGGGCGTGCTGTGGGCCAAAAATTGACCGGGCCCTGCCAGGGAGGTTCGAGATCGTCCCAGTATAGTCCATTTAATTTTTCGCGGCCATTTGAGGGGACAAATGGGCAATACTGTGCGAACAAGGTGAGCTATAGCCCACGGTTTCGAGGATGGGCCATGGGTCCAAGCGTGTTGTGGGCCAAAATTCGATCGGGGCGTGCCAGGGAGGTTGGTGATCGTCCCAGTGTGGTCTGTCTAAATTTTTGTGGGCATTTGGGTGGACAATTGGGTGAAACGGTTCGAACGGGGCATTTTTGGGCTAAATTGCTTTGCTATAGCTCACGATTTTTGTAGTGGACCCAGGGTTCAGGAGTGCTACGGGCCGAAAATCGACCGAGGAGTGCCAAGGAGGTTGAGAATCATCCCAGTGTGGTCCATTTAAATTTTCATAGCCATTAGAGTGGACAAACGTGTGAAATGACGCAAATGGGTCATTTTCAGGCAAAATCGGTGTGCTATAGCCCATGGTTTCGGGGGTGGGCCCGAGGTCCGGGCGTGTTGTGGGCTAAAAATTGATCGGGACATGCCATGGAGGTTGGGGATCGTCCCAGTGTGGTCCGTTTAATTTTTTGTGGCCATTTGGGTTGACAAACGGGCAAAACAGCACGGATGGGGCATTTTCAGTCCAAATCAATGTGCAATAGCCCATGGTTTCGGGGGCTGGCCCGGGTTCCAGGCATGTTGTTGGCCAAAAATCTACTGGGGCATTCCAAGGAGGTTGGGGATCATCCCAGTGTGGTTCGTTTAACTTTTCGTGGCCATTTGGGTGGACAAACAGGCAAAATGGCAAGAACAGGGCATTTTTGGGACAAATCGGAGTGCTATTGCTCACAATTTTGGGGGTGGGCCCGAGGTTCGAATATACTGCGAGCTAAAATCAACCGAAGTGTGCCAAGGAGGTTGGGGATCATCTCAGTGTGATCCGTTTAATTTTTGTGGCCATTTGGGTGGACAAACGGGTGAAACGGCGTGAACGGAGCCATTTTGGGCTAAATAGATGTGCTATAGCCCACGATTTTATAGGTGCGCCTGGAGTTCGGGCGTGCTGTGGGCCAAAAATAGACCGGGGCATGCTAGGGAGTTTGGGGATCATCCCAGTGTGGTCCGTTTAAATTTTCGTGGCCATTTGGGTAGAGAAATGGGCGAACGGTGCGAACGGGGCATTTTCGGGCCAAATCGATGTGCTATTGCCCATATTTTAGGGGTGGGATCGAGGTCCAGGCGTTCTGTGAGCCAAAAATTGACCAGAGCATTCCAGGGAGTTGGGGATCGTCCTAGTGTGGTCTGTTTTATTTTTCGTGGCCATTTGGTTAGACAAATGGCCAAAACAGTGTGAATAGGATATTTTCGAGCCAAATCAGTGTGCTATAGCCCACGGTTTTGGAGGTGGGCCCAGGATTCGGGTATGATGTGGAACAAAAATCAATCGGGGTGTGCTAGGGAGGTTGGAGAATGTACCAGTATGGTCCGTTTAAATTTTCGTGGCCATTTGGGTGGACAAACGGGTGAAACAACGTGAATATGGCATTTATGGGCCAAATAAGTGTGCTATAGCACACGGTTTCGGGGGTGGGCCTGGGATTCGAGCGTGCTATGGGCCGAAAATTGATCGGGGCATGCCTGGGAGGTTGGGGATCGTCCCAGTGTGGTCCATTTAATTTTTTCTGTCCATTTCGATGGACAAACGGGCGAAACAGTGCGAACGAGGTATTTTCGAGATAAATCGGTGTGCTACAACTCACGGTTTTGGGGGTGTGCACGGGGTCTGAGCGTGTTGTGGGTTGAAAATAGATCGGGGCGAGCTAGGGAGGTTGCGGATCATTCCAGTGTGGTCCGTTTAAATTTTCGTAGCCATTTGGGTAGACAAACGGGTTAAACGGTGTGAACGGGGCATTTTTGAGCAAATTGGAGTGCTATAACCTATGGTTTTGAGGGTGGGCCTGTGGTCCGGGCGTGCTGTGGGCCGAAAGTCGACCGGGGCGTGCCAAAGAGGTTAGGGATCATTCCAGTGTGGTTCGTTTAATTTTTCGTGCCCATTTGGGTTGACAAACGGGCGAAATGGAATGAACGGGGCATTTTTTATCCAAATCGGTGTGCTATAGCCCACGATTTTGGGCCTGGGCCTGGGGTTCGGGCGTGCTATAGGCCAAAAATCAACCGAGGCATGCTAAGTAGGTTGGGGATCATTCCAGTGTGGTCCGTTTAAATTTTCATGGCCATTTGGGTGGACAAACGAGCAAAATGATGCGAACGAAGCATTTTCGAGCCAAATTGGTGTGCTATAGCCCACGATTTTGGGGGTGGGCCTGGGGTCCAGGCATGATGTGGGCCAAAAATCAACCGGAGCATGACAAGGAGGTTGGAGATCGTCCCGGTGTGGTTCATTTAATTTTTCGTGGCCAATTGGGTGGACAAACAGGCGTAACGGCTCGAACGGGGCATTTTTGGGCCAAATCAGGGTGCTATAGCTCATGGTTTTGGGGGTGGGCCTGTGTTCTGGGCGTGCTGTAGGTCAAAAATCGACCGGGGCATGCCAAAGAGGTTGGGGATCGTCCCAGTATGGTCCGTTTAATTTTTCGTGGCCATTTGGGCGGACAACCGGGCAAAATGGGGTGAACGGGATATTTTTGGGCAAAATCGGTGTGCTATAGCCCACGATTTCAGGGTTGGGCTCATGGTCCGGGCGTGCTGTGGGCCGAAAATCAATCGGGGCATGTTAGGGAGGTTTGGGATCATCCTAGTGAGGTCCGTTTAATTTTTCGTGGCCATTTGGATTGACAAACGGGCGAAACGACATAAACTGGGCATTTTCGGTCCAAATCAATATGCTATAGCCCACGATTTCGGGGTTGGGCCCGGGGTCCAGGCGTGCTGTAGGACAAAAATTGATCGGGGCGTGCCAGGGAGGTTGGGGATCATCCCAGTAAGGTTAATTTAATTTTTTGTGGCTATTTTGGTGGACAAACAAGAGAAACGACGCGAATGGGGAATTTTTGGGCCAAATTGGTGTGCCATAGCCCACAGTTTTAGGGGTGGGCTAGGGGTCCGGGCGTGCTGTAGGCCAAAAATTGATCAGAACATGCCAAGGAGGTTGAGGATCGTCCCAGTGTGGTCCGTTTAATTTTTTGTTGCCATTTGGGTGGACAAACGGATGAAACAGCATGAATGGGGTATTTTCGGGCTAAATTGGTGTGCTATAGCCCACGGTTCTGGGGGTGGGCCCGGGGTCTGGGCGTACTGTGGGCCAAAAATTGATCGAGGCATGCTGGGGAGGTTGGGGATCATCCCAGTATGGTCCATTTAAATTTTCAAGGCTATTTGGGTAGACAAAATGATGAAACGGTACGAACGGGGCATTTTCGGGCCAAATTGATGTTTTATAGCCCACAATTTTGGGGGTGGGCATGGGGTCCGAGCGTACTATGGGCCGAAAATCGACCGGGGTGTGCCAGGGAGGTTGAGGATCATCCCAGTGTGGTCTGTTTAATTTTTCGTGGCTATTTGGGTGGACAAACGGGCGAAACGGCGCGAATGGGGCATTTTTGGGAAAAATTGGTGTGTTATAATCCATGGTTTCGGGGATGGACCTGGGGCCCGGGCATGCTGTAGGCTAAAAATAGATCGGGGAGTGCCAAGGATATTGGGAATAATCCCAATTTGGTCCGTTTAAATTTTTGTGGCCATTAGCGTGGACAAATGGGTGAAACGACATGAACGAGGTATTTTTGGGCCAATTCGGTGTGCTATAGCCCACGGTTTTGTGGGTAGGCCCAGGGTACGGGAGTGCTATGGGCCAAAAATCGACTGGGGCATGCCAGGGAGGTTGGAGATCGTCCCAGTGTGGTCCGTTTATTTTTCATGGCCATTTGGGTTGACAAACGGGTGAAACGACACGAACGGGGGGTTTTTGGTCCAAATCGATGTGCTATAGCCCACGGTTTAGGGGGTGATCCCGATGTTCGGGCGTGATGTGGGCCAAAAATCGACCGGGGTGTGCCAGGGAGGTTGGGGATCGTCCCAGTGTGGTCTGTTTAATTTTTCGTAGCTATTTAGGTGGACAAACGGGAGAAACGACGCGAATGGGGCATTTTCGAAAAAAATTAGTGTGCTATAACCCATGGTTTTGGGGCTGGGCTCGGGGGCTGGGCATTCTGTGGGCTAAAAATAGATCGGGGCGTGCCAAGGATATTGGGAATAATCCCAGTTTGGTCCGTTTAAATTTTTGTGGCCATTAGCATGGACAAATGGGTGAAACCGCACGAACGAGGTATTTTTGGGCCAATTCGGTGTGCTATAGCCCACGTTTTCGTGGATGGGCCCAGGGTCCGGGAGTGCTATGGGCCAAAAATCGACCGGGGCATGCCAGGGAGGTTGGGAATCGTCCTAGTGTGGTCTGTTTATTTTTTCGTGGCCATTTGGGTTGACAAACGGGCGAAACAGCACGAACGGGGGATTTTTGGTCCAAATCGATGTGCTATCCACGGTTTAGGGGGTGATCCCGGGGTTCGGGCGTGATGTGGGCCAAAAATCAATCGGGGCATACCAGGGAGGATGAGGATCGTCCCATTGTGGTCCGTTTGATTTTTCAAGGCTATTTGGGCGGACAAACGGGTGAAACGGCGCGAACGGGGCATTTTTGAGCCAATTGGTATGCTATAGCCCATGGTTTTGGGGGTGGGTCCGGCGTCAGGGTGTGCTGTGGGTCGAAAATCGATCGAAGCGTGCCAAGGAGGTTGGGGATCATCCTAGTGTGGTGCGTTTAATTTTTTGTGGCTATTTGGGCCGACAAACAGGAGAAACGGCACGAACGGGGCATTTTCAGGTCAAATTGGTGTGCTATAGCCCACGATTTTAGGGGTGGGCCCAGGGTTCGAGCATGCTGTGGGCCAAAAATTGACTGGAACGTGCCAGGGAGGTTAGGGATTGTCCTAGTGTGGTCCGTTTAATTTTTCGCGGCCATTTGGGTGGACAAACATGCAAAACGGCGTGAACGGGGCATTTTCAAGCTAAATTGGTGTGCTATAGCCCACGATTTTGGTGTTGGGATCAGGGTTCGGGCCATTGCAGGGAGGTTGGGATCATCCCAGTATGGTCCGTTTAATTTCTCGTGGCCATTTGAGTGGACAAACGAACGAAACGACATGATTAGGGAATTTTTGGGCCAAATCGGTGTGCTATAGTCCACGGTTTTGGGGGTGGGCCCGAGGTCCGAGCATGCTGTAGGCCAAAAATCAATCGGGGCGGGCCAAGGAGATTGGAGATCGTCCCAGTGTGGTCCGTTTAATTTTTCATACCTATTTGGGTTGACAAACGGGCAAAACGGCACGAACGGGGGAGGGGGTTTGGTCCAAATCGATGTGTTATAACCCACAATTTTGGGGGTGGGCTCGGGATCCGGGCGTGCTGTGGGCCGAAAATCGACCGGGGCGTGTCAGGGAGGTTGGGGATCGTCCCAATGTGGTCCGTTTAATTTTTTGTAGCCATTTGGGTGGGAAAACGGGCGAAACGGCGCAAATGGGGTATTTTTTGGCAAATCGATGTGCTATAGCCCACAGTTTCTGGGGTGAGCATAGGGTTCGAGCGTGCTGTGGGCTGAAAATCGACCGGAGCGTGCCAAGAAGGTTGGGGATCATCCCAGTGTGGTTCGTTTAATTTTTCGTGGCCATTTGGGTGGACAAACAGGAGAAACGGCGTTAATAGGCACTTTTGGGAAAATCAGTGTGCTATAGCCCACGGTTTTAGAGGTGGGCCCGGGGTCCAGGCGTGTTGTGCTCTAAAAATTGACCGAAACGTGCCAGGGAGGTTGGGGATTATCCCAGTGTGGTCCGTTTAATTTTTTGTAGCCATTTGGGTGGATAAACGGGCAAAACGATGCGAACGGAGCATTTTTAGGCCAAATCGGCGTGCTATAGCCCACGATTTTGGTGTTGGAATCGAGGTTCGGGTGTGCTATGAGCCAAAAATTGATTGGGGCATTCCAGGGAGGTTAGGGATCGTCCCAGTGTGGTTCGTTTAATTTTTCGTGGCCATTTGGGTGGACAAACGGGAGAAACGGCGTTAATGGGCACTTTTGGGCCAAATCAGTGTGCTATAGCCCACGAATTTAGGGGTGGGCCCGGGGTGCAGGCGTGTTGTGCTCCAAAAATTGACCGGAACGTGCCAGGGAGGTTGGGGATCGTCCCAATTTGGTCCGTTTAATTTTTTGTGTCCATTTGGGCGGACAAACGGGCAAAACGACGAGAAGGGGGCATTTTTGGGCCAAATCGGTGTGCTATAGCCCACAGTTTTGGGGGTGGGCTTGGGGTCCGGGCATGCTGTTGGCCAAAAATCGATCGAGGTGTGCCAGGGAGATTGGGGATCGTCCCAGTGTGGTTCGTTTAATTTTTTGTGGCCATTTGGTGGACAAACGGGCGAAACGGCACGGACGGAGCATTTTTGGGCCAAATTGATGTGCTTTAGCCAACGATTTCGGGGGTAGGTCTGAGGTTCGCGCGTGCTGTGGATCAAAAATCGATCAGGGCATTCCAGGGAGGTTTGGGATCATTCCAATGTGATCCGTTTAAATTTTCGTGGCCATTTGGATAGATAAACGGGCTAAACGGTGCGAATGTGGCATTTTCGAGCCCACGATTTTGGGGGTGGGCCTGTGGTTCGAGTGTGGGCCAAAAATTGATTGTGGCGTGCCAGGGAGGTTAGGGATCATCCCAGTGTGGTCCGTTTAAATTTACATGGCCATGTGGGTGGACAAAACGGGCGAAACGGCACGAACGGGGCATTTTTGGTCTAAATCGGTGTGCTATAGCCTAGAATTTCGGGGGTGGGCCTGAGGTCCGGCCGTGCTGTGGGCCAAAAATCGATTGAGGTGTGTCAGGGAGGTTGGGGATCATCCCAGTGTCGTCCGTTTTAATTTTCGTGGCCATTTAGGTAGACAAACGGGCAAAACGGCGCGAACGAAGCATTTTCAGGCCAAATTGGTGGGCTATAACCCACGATTTCGGGGGTGAGCTCGGGGTTCGGGCGTTTTGTGGGCCAAAAATCAACCGAGGCGTGTCAGGGAGGTTGAGGATCGTCCCAGTGTAGTCTGTTTAATTTTTCGTGGCCATTTGGGTTGACAAACGGGCGAAACGGCATAAACATGGCATTTTTAGTCTAAATTGGTGTGCTACGGTTTTGGGTGTGAGCCTGGGGTCCGGGAGTGCTATGAGCCAAAATCGACCGAGGTGTGCCAGGGAGTTTGGGGATCGTCCTAGTGAGGTCCGTTTAATTTTTCGTGGCCATTTAGGTTGACAAACGGGCGAAACGACATGAACGGGGCATTTTCAGTCCAAATCGGTGTGCTATAGCCAACGATTTTGAGGGTGGGCCTAGGTTCCAGGCGTGTTGTGGGCAAAAAATTGACCGAGGCGTGTCAGGAAGGTTGGGGATCATCCCAGTGGGGTAGTTTATATTATTGTGACTATTTGGGTGGACAAACGGGCGAAACGGCGCGAACAGGGCATTTTTCGGCCAAATTGGTTTGCTATAACCCATGATTTCGGGGGTGGGCCTGAGATCCGGGCGTGTTGTGGGCCGAAAATCGACCGGGGCGTACCAGGGAGGTTAGGGATCATCCCAGTGTGGTCCATTTAATTTTTCGTGGCCGTTTGGGTGTACAAACGGGTGAAACAGCACGAACGGGGCATTTTTAGGTCAAATCGATGTGCTATAGCCCACAGTTTTTAGGGTGGGCCAGGGGTCCGGGCGTGCTGTGGTCCAAAAATCGATCGGAGAGTGCCAGGGAGGTTGGGGATCGTCCCAGTGATCCGTTTAATTTTTCATGGCCATTTGGGTGAACAAATGGGTGAAACGGCATGCACGGGGCGTTTTCAGGCCAAATCGATGTGCTATAGCCTACGGTTTTGGGGGTGGGCTCGGGTTTCGGGCGTGCTGTGGGCTAAAAATAGACGGGGGAGTGCCATGGAGGTTAGGGATCATCCCAGTATGGTCCGATTAAATTTTCGTGGCCATTAGGGTGGACAAATGTGTGAAACGGCGCGAACGGGGCATTTTCGGGCTAAATCGGTGTGCTATAGCCCATGATTTTGGGGTTGGGCCCGAGGTACAGCGTGCTGTGGTCCAAAAATCGACCGGGGCGTGCCAGGGAGGTTGGGTATCGTCCCGATGTGGTCCGTTTATTTTTTCGTGGCCATTTGAGTTGACAAACGGGCGAAATGACATGAACGGACCATTTTTGGGTCAAATCGGTGTTATAGCCCACAGTTATCGGGGTGGGTTTGAGCGCAATGTTGGCTGAAAATCGACCGGGCTTTCCCAGGAAGGCTGGAGACCGGCCTAGTGTGGGCCTTTTTTGAGAAATGGGTGATTTGGCTGGTCAAACAGGCAAAACAACCCGAAAGGACCATTTTTGGGCCAAATCGGTGTGCTATAGATCATATTTTTCGGGGTGGGCCCAAGGGTCGGGCATGATTTTAGCCAAAAATCGACCGGGCTGCTCCAGGCAGACTGGGGAGCGGCCTAGTGTAGGTCTTTTTTTATAACGGGACGATTTGAGTGGTCAAACAGGCGAAACGGCGTGAACAAGCCGGTTTGGGTGGTCAAACGTGTGAAACAACACGAACGAGCTATTTCTAGGCCAAATCAGTATGCTATAGCCCACGATTTTTGGGGTGGGCCTAAGGGTCGAGCATGATTTTTGCTGAAAATTGACCAGGCTGCCCCCAGGCAGGCTGGGGAGCGACCTAGTGTGGGCCTTTAGGTGGTTAAATGGGCCTAGTGTGGGCCTCGACAGGCTGTGGAGCGGGTGAGGGTGGGTCGACGGGGCCATTTGAGTGGTTAAATGGGCAAAACGGCACGAATGATCCCACAACTCTAGTGTGGGCATGGGGCTCGACCGCGGTTTGGGCTGAAAAATCGATCGGCGACCCCATGAGGGGATGTGAGAGGGTAAAGATGGGCCGACAGGGTCAGCGGGGCTATTTGGCTAGTTTAATAGGCGAAACAGTGCGAACTGGCTGTTTTTTAGCCAAATCGACGTGTGTTAGCCCACGATTCTAGAGGTGGGCCCGGAGCCCAGCCATGATTTGGTTTAAAAATCGATCGGTCGTCCCCCGATGTACTGTGGAGCAGATGAGGGTGGGCCAGCAAGGTCAATGGGGCTATTTGGGTGGTCAAAAGAACAAAACAACACGAACAAACTATTCGAGCAAAATCAATTATGTTAGCCCACGATTCTGGGGGCGAGCCCGGGGACGAATCGCGGTTTGGCCCAAAAATTGATCGACGGCACCCCGACAGGCTATGGAGCGAATCTGGGTGGTTCGACGAGGCCAATGGGGCTATTTTGCAAGTCAAACGGGCAAAACAATGCGAACAGATTGTTTTGGTAACTTTCGGTGGGTTTTAGCCCACGATTTGGGGTGTGGGCTCGAGGCCCAAGCCCGAATCGTGCAAAAATTGACCCACATCCCCGACGGGCTATGGAACAAATCTGGGTAGTCTGACGAGGCCGTTGGGACTTATTTTCAAGTCAAATGTGAAAAACGACACGAACGAATCATTTTTGGCGACTTTCAGCGGGTGTTAGCCCACGGTTCGGGGTATGGGCCAGGGCCCAACCCCGAATCTGGGTGTAAATCAATCGACAGCCCCCGACGAGGCCTCTGAGGCCATTTTACAAGTAAAACAGGCGAAACGCTGTGAACAAACCATTTTTGGCGACCTTGCAAGTAAAACGGGCGAAACGCCACGAACGAACCATTTTTGCTGACCTTCAGTGGGTGTTGGCCCACGGTTCAGGAGGTGGGCCCGGAGCCCAGGCCTAGATCTAGGCGAAAGTTGACAGGCAGCCCGAACAGGCTGTGGAGCGGATCTGGGTGGTCCGGCGAGACCGCCGGAGCCATTTTGGTAGGCTATTGCTTAACCAACTTGCTAATCAAATACATGCCCCTCTTTGGGCGGAATCCTCCTTTTGGGGTATTAACATATCTTAGCAGTTGTTCCCTTCCAAGGGCAAGTTCTTACGAGTTATTCACCGGTTCATGACGGAACTGTACATGAAAATATTTTGCATTCAGATATATTGAAGTGGTTCAATGTAAGAGAAAATGGACTAAATGCTTTTTATGGAGTTGCTATTATTCATCATAAAACAGAGTTCACATGATGCATCCCTTTGCAAGCAACATGGTTCTGCACAGATTGTCAAAAAGCCTAAATGCCTAATAGTATTAGATACAGAACCAGCATTAACAGAATGCATGGCCAACAGTTGAGCTTCAATACACATTGATTGATTCAAAAATCTGAACCTATATAGAACCATCTACAGCTTTTATCTTTTTACAAGAATAACAAAAAATAAACCACCAGTCAACCAGAAATAACTAACTAGACTCGTGGCCCTCTGGGAAGAAATCTACTGTGATATATGACGACAAGCCTTCAGATTGATGCTAACCTGGGGAAGAAGATAGCGTTTTCTACTTTACAACGGTTCTCTCCAAATGCGCCCAGCCACCTTCAGCTTTAGCTCCTTTCGGTCACCACCAGAGAAGAAGAGTGCCATGCTCCTTTGAATGAGCAGCCCATCTAAACTGTCTCGGACAGTTTTATGACTATCACGGATGCTCCTAGGAACTCCTTGCCATAGTAACTTTCTGCCAAATCCACCTACTTCAAGACTATAACTAAATTTTTTTGCATCATCATCATCACCCATAAAACGAAGGAACGCCATGTATACTGGTGCCACTCCAACATTAAAAGCCTCAAAGTGCAAGCAGAATTGGTGACCGAAACAGTTGAAAACCTATTCCACATAATAGCAAAAGAAATACTACTTAAATGATCCATGTTGTCAGACAATGGTTTTCTCCCCAGTAAAAAACATGTTAAAGAATTTCCAACCTTAAATATAAGTGCTTATTCAGAATATTTATGAAATATTGGAAGAACAGACTTCAATTTATATCTCTGCTTTCCTTTTCAACCACAAAAGAAGACACACTGGTTGTAAGTTGTAATAGTAGAAGCAATTTAAGCCTCCTTGAGTAACTATAATGAGAATATGACTAGGAATGATGAGACCAAATTCTAAATGAGAAACATAATGCAATACAAATATACACTATTTCATCAAAATGCCTTTACCGATAATACTACTAAACTTGTCATGAAAAACCATTAAATTTTGCCATGCTAAACACGTAATTCAAATCTCTAACATTATTCTTTGGAATACTACTATATCATGTCATATAAGGACTTCCTTTATTTTTGTTTTCTTCTTAAATGCAATATAACATCAAGATATGTTAGGATTTCCTTTGTTTTGTTGTTTTCTTATAAACGCAATAATATCAATAGAGTTACTAGAAGAACAGTGCCAACATTTTAAGGAAAACCTCGTTGGCAGAGATGAGACGCAATCCTGTGTCCTTCCATGGAAAACTGCTTCAGTATTTCAATCTACCACTGAATTCAACTTTAGGGGGATTTGAGTTGGTTGTTTCTTTCGTTCAAGATCTTCCTGGATGATTCACAGGGTTCCTAAAATTGTTTTTCAATGTTGACTTCAAGGGGTCTGTGAATCTTACCGCTATTTCTGTTGATGGTTCCTCTTTCTAGAAAGTCTATTAACTTTGGGTTGTTGAAATAGGTGGAGAAATAAACTGTGCAGATTTCTACTTCCTCTCTTTTCAAGGCAGGTGATCTACCTTGGTAGTGTTTGTTTTTCGCTTTTTGATTACTATTTATGGTGCCAGAAATGGCAATCTAGTAGGGATTAGAATAATTCCAGGAGTTTAACTCGGGGAAAAGTGGAACTAAAATCAGGTATAAACGAGATCTTTAGCTAAGAGAAGAATTGAGAGAGAGGAGAAAATTGATCTTGTATTCATGAATGAGTTCATTGCTGTGTTACATTGATATTTATAGGCTAATACAGCTGAAACGATTCATCGTAGCTACTAACTAACTACTAACTGAATTAATGGAACAGTACTGCACAGAGTTAATTGTTTCTGTGAACAGTATTAACAGAAATATAAATGCTAACCGCCTAACGGACTTCAAATCTTAACTAACTAATTGCTGAATCAGCTTTCATCACTTTTAATCAGCTCCATCTCTTCTTATCTTGCATCAATTTAAGGTTGAATGTCTCATTGCCTTGTGTGATAAACTCACTTCTGGTTAATTCTTGATGAAACCACACTTAAAATAAACAGCATGGTGGAGACTGAAGTATTCAGATGGCAACACCCATCTCTTCAATAGCTGATATTCAGCATGCGAAAAAGGTTGGTACTCACATGAAACTGGTGCGGTAAATGTTGTGATAGGCGCTTCCACTTAAGGAGATAAAGATGCAAGTGAGAATTTGAGTGAGTATTCATGCATAACATGTTACAATGAATACAGTCCATGGATGTTATCATCAGACTGCAAAGATGCACCAAATATGGTTCTTATCGTCTACTCGAGACATGGCAGAATCGCATTTCTGCACTAGGAAAAGAGCTTAACAACTAACTCTTTCAACCCTCACGTAAGGCATTTTATCTAGTACCTTTCATTTCAAGAGGTTAAAACTAAAAATCCTTATTAATTAGTTTGATGTCTGCTTTGAGCCCTGAATTGGTAGTATGGTATTTGATTGATGAAGTTATGCAGTTCTATCATGACGAAGGCTTGCAAATACTAGCAGACAATTAGTGTAGAACACCATCAAATTGAGCACTGAACTATGAGTTAACTTAGCATCCTCTGGCCTCTCTAAAATAAGGAAAAAAGGAATGGAGGGGGGAGAGAGAGAGAGAACTCACAGTCAACATCCATGTAGCATTCTCAACATCTTGAGGATTAGATTTGACATAGCGATGGTTGAAGGTACAGCCGTCGTGCATGTCAACCTTGTGATCATCTTTGAGGTGTGCAACTAGGGACTGAATATCACCAGTAACAGTACATTCGGATCCTGCATAAGGGCAGTTGTATGGACGAAATCTGCAGTTCTGCTCATGTCGAAGCCTACTATGATAAGTGAATATATCTTGACAGCCAAAAATTTGGTTTCGGCATGGCAACTCAAGTGACTCTGCAATTTTCTCCAATGCTAGACATCTTATGTTTCCAAGCTCGTGGCGACAAATTGGGCATACATGGACTTTTGACTTGCACTTCAGGCATAAAGTATGACCATTTGGACACTTCACACATGGAAGATGAAAAAATTTGAGTTGACTGTTGAGAGTGAAATTAATAAAAGGCCAAAAAGAATATGACAACTTAACTAAAGTGACAGAAATATAAGATTACTCGATAGAGCTTTTTTTACTTTTAATAATAAATGCTCCGTATCTCCAAAATGTTGACATCCTGCATTCTGGTTTCTGTAACATTTACCCAATTTACTAAAAGTGAAGGTCCTTGTTTTTCTTTTTTTTTTTTTGATAAAATGAATGACGGAGAACCTTGGAGTAAGGATAAAGTTGTCTCCATGTGACCTATAGGTCATGGATTTGAACCGTGGAATCAGCCACTGATGCTTGTATTACGGTAGGCTGCCTACATCAAAACCCCTTGGGTGAGGCCTTACCCGAACCCAGTGTGAATGGGCCAATGTGGTACGCTTTATGCACCGGGCTGCCCTTTTCTTTTATAAGGTAAATAATTCTATTTATGATGGAAAAATCTCTTGTATACAACAACATACCAGTGTAATCTCGTATACAAGGAATATACTTCAAAAAAGAGAATCTGTTACAAAATGTAATTTTCTATAAACAATACCGCTCTTATTATATTATATACAAACAGGCCACATGGGTGCACCAAAACGAACTAGGAATTAAAGGCTACTAGTCAAATATATGTAGTTGTTTAAACAAACGTAATGTAAAAACAAAGATTAGCTCACACTTCTGTATTTCTCAAGGCCAACTTTCCAACTATGGTCTATGTTAGCTCCCGTATACACTTCTTTTTAATTTATTTTTCTAATAAATGTGATGTAAGAACTATTTTAACTCACACTTCTACATTTCTCAAGGCCAACTATTCAACTTTTCTATCCCGAATAAACAAAAGAGATTATTGCTTTTGGCATCTTTTATACAACATAAAATGCAATGTTATATCAGCTCTTATCACATAATTTCTTTAATATGCATGGAATATGTCTGAAGTTTTCAGATATATAGAGTTTATAGTCTATAACTTAATATGTTTATGCTGAAGCAATAAAGCATGTATAAACATAACATGTTAGAAAATAATTGCTGAGGAATTGCCTTTTATTGTTAGAAAATAAAGCATGCATTGAAAAAGCAGAAAACTTTCACCTATCTCTCATAAATCTAATTCGAAGAAGAGTTCAAATCCTAAGGAAGAGCTTTGCAGGACTTGAATTTATGTCCCAATGACTTGAAAGCTATTCAAAAACAGCCAATTCCTCATTAAGGAGAAAATATAACACATAACATGTTCAGTTTGTCAAACTCCAGGAGGCAATGACATTTCTGGAAATATTGCATCAGCACTTAATGCCATGCCAATATTTTTGTATGTACTTTTTGCACATTAATGAGAGAAAATGAATGTTAGTCTACTCTATATTAAGGCTTACGCTAGTATTGTAGATTGTATATGTTTGGGTCATTAGCATCATTATATGAAGAAGAATCACATTTCTTTTAGCTTACACCTCAACAATCTCAGTGCCAAAGTATGCAAAAGATAAACTCTATTCAGGCTCATAAATTACTATTACGTCACGAGTTTCTAACTCCATTTGAATCTAGAAACTTGACCAATTTCAACCTCCAACAACAACAAATCCAGTGTAATCCCACAAGTGGGGCATGGAAAGGAGGGATGCAACACGAGGACTTCCAGGGGTCCAGCCATCCTAGTACTACTCTCGCCAAGCATGATTAACTTAGAAGTTCTGATGGGAAATGAGTTAGTGCTGGTATGTTTGCATCGCTAATTTCAACCTCAACCTTATTAGTTAATGCCCCTAACGTTGAATATTTTGGGAGTAAAATAACTTTCAAGAATGTTGAATCACTTTAATTCCAAATGTATCATTTCCAAATAAGCTATATAATGTACCTGATGAATTGGAGGGTACATTAGATTCATACAAACAGGGCATTCAAGTAGCTCATGAACAGCTGTATTAGATCTTGTTCCATGATTCCCACCAATAATATTAACAGCTGTAGATTTTCTAAATGGGGAGCTTTTGGATTCAGCATTTTCGGGTGCAATACCATAATCGGCATATGCATTAAGCGAATCACCAATATCCTGGTAACTGCTTCCTCCGGGAGCCATGTATTAAAGACTTATTACGTGTACAAAGCTGTGAACAAATGTATATCCCCCCTCAAATTTTAACCACCTACCTCGATGCTCCTAGTCCTGCCAAAGAAAGTGGAAACATAACTTGGTAAGTATATAAATATTTGAAATAAAGAATCCCTTTTCCTTTTCATCACCACACTATAACAAGGTGGTACAGGAATCTTTCGAAAAAATTCATACATAGGAAGCAAATTCTCTTGAGCAACACATTATTCACAATTTTTTGATGAGACACTATAGAAAAAAAAAGCATTTAAACCAAAATCTACAAATGAACACTTACTAGTGAGCTCACAACAATTTCCATAAACATGAAAAAAAACAGAAAAAGAATCAACCTTTCTCTTTTATGGAATCAAAACATTCCAAGATCCAAACTTTACTACTTGTCTGAAAGAGAAAATACCTAGCCTTGACCCAAAAAAATTCTTTTTATTCACCTTTTTGCAAAAATTCTCAGATTTTCAAACAATTCCATTAGAACAAAAACTTCCCAGAAAAGAAAAATGAAATTGACAGTTCATCAAAAACACCAAAATTTCATCAACAGACGCGCGCGCACACACACACCACCACCACCACCAACAACAACAACATATGCCACATGTTCATCAAAAACACCAAAATTTCAACAAAACACACACACACCCCACCAACAACAACAACATCATATGCCACATGGTCATCAAAAACACCAAAATTTCAACAAAAAACATACACAACAACAACAACATATACTACATGTTCAAACCAACAAAATAATCAAAACCATTAACAACCCACAAAATTTAACCTTCTAAAGAACAAGAAATCAATACCAAAAATCAAAAAGAAGACGGGGAAAGGGGGGGGGGGGGGGGTCAAGGAGGGCACTAACCAAGAAAAGCAAGACCCAGATGAAATTTTTGCATATTCTAATCAACCCAATAGGGAAAACACCATCATATACACTCAAAATTTGATCTTTTAATAAGAAAAAAAAAAAAGATAATGGGAAAAGAGCAAATATATAGGAGAGAGCAAAAAAAAATGACCAAGAAAAGGTTTTGATTAATAAAGAGTGACCAATAATTGGGTAGTTATTGGATTGAGATTCATCAAGAATCAAAGACAAAAGCACATGAAAAGAAAATTAGATATAGGAATGGAAAAAAAAATTAGTATCTCTTTGTAAAAAGTATTTACTAATTTTGAAATGTTATTTAAAGTATATTACTAAGTAGTATTATATTTTTACCTTTTAAATTTTATATAATATAATTAACGTTATAAAAGTTATTGATCGAGAGATACATATTTAAGTGTGAAAATAATCTTTGATCCAATTTTTCCTTTAATTGAAACATAACAAGAGTTTTTAGTACGACGTAAATTAATTTATTACTATAATTTATGAAATAAAAAGATTTATAGTGTATGTAAGTATATATAAATAATTATTTCATCAACCAAAGTAATGTTTACTGGTCGTCTCCTTGATTTACGTGTTAAGATGATTCCAATTGAGCAGGCCACAACAGTAACCAACAAATTATAGAGTGCATACATACATATGGAGTACTATACATATAATATATATAATATATATAATATATAATATCTATAATATACAAGTATATATTGTATTATCCAGATCTGATGAAACAACAATCAAAGATGTGGGAAGGGGTCATAATCAATCATATCCATAATGGATTCATATAGTAATTACTTTAGCTTTTTGGTTTGTTTCAAATGGACATCAGGTGGTGCACATGTCTGTGTGCCACAAAGAGGCTTTTAGGTGGCCAAGTGTGACCCCACTTACCACCAAAG